>NW_028270173.1:5485656-5658156 GCF_037043375.1 Chiloscyllium plagiosum | reverse complement strand
TTCTATAAGAAATAGAGTCTTCTCCAGGGTGGGGGTGGGGAGAAAGTAGCACAGAGTACAATAGGTGAGTGGGGGAGGGGATGAAGGTGATAGGTCAGGGAGGAGAGGGTGGAGTGGATAGGTGGAAAAGGAGATAGGCAGGTCGGACAAGTCCGGACAAGTCAAGGGGACAGTGTGGAGCTGGAGGTTTGAAACTAGGGTGAGGTGGGGGAAGGGGAAATGAGGAAACTGTTAAAATCCACATTGATGCCCTGGGGTTGAAGTGTTCCGAGGCGGAAGATGAGGCGTTCTTCCTCCAGGCGTCTGGTGGTGAGGCAGCGGGGGTGAAGGAGGCCCAGGACCTCCATGTCCTCGGCAGAGTGGGAGGGGGAGTTGAAATGTTGGGCCACGGGGCGGTTTGGTCGATTGGTGCGGGTGCCCCACCCCCACCCACCTCTAGCTTATCTCTCCACCCTTCAGGCTCTCTGCCTTTATTCCTGATGAAGGGCTTTTGCCCGAAACGTCGATTTTGCTGCTCCTCGGATGCTGCCTGACCTGCTGTGCTCTTCCAGCACCACTGATCCAGAACCCACATGCCTGTGCTGATTTGGCATGTTGCTTGGGATCCGTTTCACCACTTAAAGTCAACGTGTTGTTCAGAAATGGAATTCAAAAGGAAGCAAAACATAACCAGATGTAAGGGTGTTGAAGAGGGAGCCAGAGGAGCTGGAATTCAGCGGAGACCTTTCCAATGGGCTAGCAGAGGTACAAAGGGTCGAACAGTCTACAATCTCTGCGATATCGTTCCAATACTTCACGATTTATGGCCAAGTGAAAGGAAATTCAGTGAGTGGTTAAGTCCTCTATCGATCAGACATGCCCTTCGATAGACCATCATAATTCCCAGGAAAGTCAAGAGCTTCCCACAGATAAGTGAGACCGCAGAATAGACAATAAATGCTGGCATCTTGTTGGGAGACCATGGACTGGGACTAGGGTTATCTCCTATACTCTCATCGTCAAAGCCCGATCCCAACTCAGAAAAATCAGCGCTTAGCTCTGAATCTGCGTCGTCGGTCGTTAATCCTGAAGATGGATCTTCAAAATCCGTGGACCAGGAGCACGCCCCTTTAAAGGTAGAGGTTTTTGAGAGTGAATTTCAGACTTAAATCTCACAGAGTAGTGGACTGTTCACTTCAGAACTCACATTGACAATCTCCACGGCCTAACTCCAGCCATGTTCAGTGGTCCAAAACAGAGAACAACCATGGAACAACAATGAGGAATTTCCTCAGTCGCACTCCCTGTTGTCATGACAATGGATCATATCCCCGGATTACCGGTGGGGAAATTGAACTTTTAATTGCAACATGGGTTTTTTTTTAGGAGAGACCACAGTATAACTGTTGATGTAACTTCAGTGACCTTCTAGCAAAGCTTTGGGAAGAATCATAGAATATCGCACCGGTAGGAACCGAGGCACTTTCAAGAGGAGAAATGTAATTCAAAACAAATTAGGTATGATCTCCAGTGATTTTCTCTTCAGAAACATGATCAGCCCCTCTCTGTAGCCATCTCCTGTGGCTTATGTCCCCATCTATAATCATTAACTTTCCAGTAATATGCAACAAAAAGGCTTAAAATCCAACTGTATCTTGTGGTTTGGGAATATTAGAGGGCTGATCAGACAATATAGGCTAGTGCCCTGTGACAATCACAACTTGAGTACAGCCAGGGGACACGCCTACATTGTAAATAAAGAGTCATAGAGCTGTACAGCACTGAAACAGACCCTTTGGTCCAACTCGTCCATGCAACCAGATATCTTAAATACATCTAGTTCAATTTACCAGCTTTTGGCTATTCATATACCAATCCAGATGCCTTTTAAATATTATAATTGTGTTATACTAACAATTATAATACTCATGCATACACGCATCACACTCTCCATGATAAAATTGCCCCAACTTGGCTTTTAAGTCCCTAATTTTGGGCTCCCCTATCCTTGGGAAATGATCTTGTCTATTTATTTTATCCATGCCCCTTCTGATTTTATAAACCTCTCAGTTTCCAAGGAAAATAGCCCCAGCCGATTCAGCCTCTCCTTTTAGCTCAAACTCTCCAACCCTGACAAACTCTCCAACCCTGACAAACTCTCCAACCCTGGCAAACTCTCCAACCCTGACAAACTCTCCAACCCTGGCAAACTCTCCAACCCTGACAAACTCTCCAACCCTGGCAAACTCTCCAACCCTGGCAAACTCTCCAACCCTGGCAAACTCTCCAACCTGGCAAACTCTCCAACCCTGACAAACTCTCCAACCCTGACAAACTCTCCAACCCTGGCAAACTCTCCAACCCTGACAAACTCTCCAACCCTGGCAAACTCTCCAACCCTGGCAAACTCTCCAACCTGGCAAACTCTCCAACCCTGACAAACTCTCCAACCCTGGCAAACTCTCCAACCCTGACAAACTCTCCAACCCTGGCAAACTCTCCAACCCTGACAAACTCTCCAACCCTGACAAACTCTCCAACCCTGGCAAACTCTCCAACCTGGCAAACTCTCCAACCCTGACAAACTCTCCAACCCTGGCAAACTCTCCAACCCTGACAAACTCTCCAACCCTGGCAACATTGTTGTAAATCTTTTCTGAACCTTTTCAATTTCAACAACATGGTTCCAACAGCAAGGAGACCAGAATTGAATAAAGCATTCTAAAGTGGCCCAAACAATGTCCTGTATGGCTACAATGTGACATCCCAACTCCTATACTCAACACACTGACCAAGTGTACCAAACACCTTCTTCATTATCCTGTCTACCTGCGGCTCCACTTTCAAGGAACTATGAACCTGCGCTCAAATGTTTCTTTGTTCAGCAACTGTCCCCAGGACCTTGCCATTAAGTCCTGCCCTGATTTGCTTTTCCAAAATATAACGCCTCACATTTATCTAAATTAAACTCCACCTGTCACTCTCTCGTTTTAAGTACTGCAGGTCAGAGTAGACGATAAAAACAACTTGGAAACAGGAACAGAACTAACTTGCAGACCTATGAACACCTTTAAGACCGACATCAGGGTTAATAGTATTGTAAGTTCTACTCTTACAAGTAATAATTTGTTTGTCTTTTCTAACTCAGTGCCAGTTTCTAATCCATCTGCATGCAGGACACGTTTTGTAAAATCATTTTTTTTTCGTGATTAGCAGTTAACAAACTCATTCTTTTTAAACTCAACAATTCCTGCCTGGATAATTTCGATCCTTTTAAAAACACCAGTACCTTTGGATTCGGGAAGTTCATCACAAGAGAATAAATCCTTTTCAAACTAATCCTGTTGAAAATGACTGAGAGAGAGAGTGAATAAAGAAGGGGAGCGAGTTAATCATTCCTCACTTGGCAGCATCATGGTTTCAGGGTACCCTGAAGAGTGAATGGGGCACGATGACTGGTGGGAGTCAGGGGGTGAGCTTGGGACAGCAGTAACAATGTCTACCCTGGAGATTCCGAGAATTGATAACCCTCACTCAGACATGCAGTGAAACATTTCAAATAACATAACATCAGCATGGTTCTTTCGACAAAGAGAAACACTTACCAAAAACGTAAAGTGACAGAATGGTTGTGAAATGGATGCTGAATTTCCCAGTCATTCTCTCCAAGCTCCGATTTCAGCTGGAGTTTGAAGGCTTCTCAGCTAACCCCTTAAGCTTGCAGTTTGAGGAACACATTCGTCATCTTCACACAGTTATTTAACCAAAAAAGGAAACAGATGGAAGTGCAGAAATTGCACACGAAATGCCACAATGTTCCTGGTGGTTAGAATGCTAACGCGTCCTTTTCCATGCAACAGCTGAAAAGAATGCTTGGGTAAAGTTTTCAACAGGATACATCTCCACCCACCCAGTCTCACGTACCAACAACCTCACACTCTCAGACAGTACACTCCAGACCCTAACCCCTCAAGTGACCATCTCCCTCCCCCACACTCTGAGACAGTACACTCCAGACCCTAACCCCTCGAGTGAACCTCCCCCTCCTTCCACACTCAACAGACAGTACACTCCAGACCCGAACCCCTCGAGTGAACCTTCCTCCCCCCACACTCTCAGACAGTACACTATAGACCCTAACCCCTCGAGTGACCCTCCCCCTCCCCCCACACTCTCAGACAGTACACTCCAGACCCTAACCCCTCAAGTGACCCTCCCCCTCCCCCCCCACTCTCAGACACTACACTCCAGACCCGAACCCCTCGAATGAACCTCCCCCTTCCCCACACTCTCAGACACTACACTCCAGACCCGAACCCCTCGAGTGAACCTTCCTCCCCCCACACTCTCAGACAGTACACTCCAGACCCGAACCCCTCGAATGAACCTCCCCCTTCCCCACACTCTCAGACAGTACATTGGAGATTGACTGAGATTGGAGAGGTGGCACAATTCTCTCCGAACCCCACTGCCCATAATCAATTTCAAATTCAGTCAGAGGCATCCCTCCGGTCGGTTACGTACTGCAGATGTTAGGCTGCATCCAGTTTCACAGTTAAAACAATTTGGGCAGGTTTCTGTCATCAACCAGCGATGACCAATTTATTACAAATCAATCTCACACAGAACAGACATGCCAAGTTTATTGACAAGAAGAAAGGAGGGTTTAGACTGTGCAAAGATCGATCTGAATTGTATTCCAATATTACAGGCATTTACACAGAGCCCAGGTTGGGGTAACAGCCATACGATGGTCGGGTACCCCACAGGACAGAGCAAATCCCACAGCAATCACCTTCAACTTCCCCGATGCTGTGCGTCTTCAAATCTCATTAAAAGTTCACAAAGGATTACAAATTCCTCCCATCTGGTAGCCTGGCTATAAAATGTGAAGAAGACTTTGGAACAGAATGAGTGCGGGCACGATGGGCTGAAGGGTCTCCCTCTCCGTGGTAACGGTTGTGTGAATCTGTGATGTCCTTCAGGGTTCCTCGATAGCAGCTGACACTCGCCTTCCCCGGTCTATGCTTCTCTGGATATTTCACCAGGTGGTGGAAAGCACACATTTGGGATTTACGGGCTCCTGGGAAATGATCCAACCCCACCCCCCACCCCCTTCCCTGACATTGCAAATTTCGTCATTTTGATTCACAACTCATGAGTATTTGGCCACATCCTCCCATTGGCAACCTATCTCAGAGGATCTGTCACAGCCAGAATGAGATCAATTGAATTGTTTACAATGTTCCGCTCCTCTGCCCAAAGCAGAAGTGATTCTCCAAGTCTTGTTGCTTCTCGTTCCCCTTTTGGGGAGGTGTGGGGGTTGGGGAAGTTGGGGGAAGGAGCAAATGAGATGAGCAAAGCAACAACGCTCATTCGGGGAAATTCCACATCCAGTTCTAGAATCAGACTCAAAATCACCATTGAATCGAGATGTGTTGAGAGTGTGGTGTTGGAAAAGCACAGCAGGTCAGGGCAAGCATCCAGGCATCTGGAGGCAAAAGGCCTTCATCAGGAATGAGGCTTGTGGGTCGGGAGACTGAGAGGTATACGGGAGATGGTTGGGGCTGTGGGGGAATGTACCTGAGAATGTCATAGGTAGGTGAAGATGAGGGAGAAAGTGATGGGAGGTAGGCATGGGGTGGATAGATGGGAAAGGTGATAGACAGGTCAGGAGGGTGGTGCCGAGTTGGAGGCCTGGGACTGGGATAATGGTAGGGGGGGGGGGGGGGAGGAGAAATGAGGAAACTGGCAAAATCCACATTGATTCCATGTGGTTGGAGGATCCCAAGGCAGAATATGAGATGTTCTTCCTCCAGGAGTCGAGTAGTAAAGGTTTGGGAGTGGAGGAGGCCCAGGAACTGCATGTCCTTGACAGAGTGGGAGGGGGAGTTGAAGTGTTCAGCCAGGGGTCGGTGGGGTTGATAGGTGCAGGTGTTCCAGAGATGGTCTCTGAAATGATCTGCAAGGAGGCATCCTGTAGAGGAGACCACATCGGTGCAATGGATGCAGTAGATGATGTTGGTGGATACAGGTAAATTTCTGTCGGATATGGAAAGATCCTTTGGGGCCTTGAATGGAGGTGAGGGGGAAGGTGTGGGTGCAGGCTTTGCACTTCCTGAGGTGGCAGGGGAAGGTGCCAGGAGTGGGGTGTCGGCTGATGGGGGAGGTGTGCCTGACGAGGGAGTCGCAGAGGAAATGGTCTTTATGGAAAGCAGATAGGGCTGGGGAGGGAAATCTATCCCTGGTGCTGGGGTCTGTTTGTAGATGGCAGAAGTGGCGGAGGGTGATGCGCTGTATCCGGAGGTTGGTGGGGTGGATGATGAGGACCTGGGGGGGGGGTTCTGTCCTTGTTGCAGTCGGGAGGGTGGGGTTCGAGGGCGGAGGTGCAGGAAGTGGAGGAGCTATGCTGGGGGGCTTCATTGACCTTGTGGGAGGGGAAATTGCAGTCTTTGAAGAAGGAGGCCATCTGGGATTTTCTAAGGTGGAATTGGTGGGTTATGATTTACCGCTCTCATCGCCACAGCCTGGGTTCGATTCCAGTCAGTGAATTTAAACTTCACCATGATCATCCAGTCCCTGTACACCTTGATCCGCCATGACAAAGGCCTCCAAGCCTCCCGTTTCTTCCTCTCATGCCATCCCAACCAGTACCGTTCCACTGACACCCTCATCCATCTGGCTGAACTGGTCCTCACCCTCAACAACTTCTCTTTTCAATCCTCCCACTTCCTCCAAACTAAAAGGGCAGTCCTGGGCACCCTCATGGAGCCCAGCTATACCTGTCTCTTTGTGGGTATGTGGAACAGTCCATCTTCTACAGCTACACAGGCACCACCTCCCACCTGTTCCTCGGCTACATCGATGACTGCATCGGCCCCACCTCATGCTCCCGCGAGGAGGTTGAACAGTTCATCAACTTCACTAACACCTTTCACCCTGACCTCAAATACACCTGGACCATCTCTGACACCTCCCTCCCCTTCCTGGACAACTCCATTGCTATCTCAGGTTACTGACTAACCACAGACATCTACTACAAGCCCACCGTCTCCCACAGCTACCTAGACTACACCTCCTCCCACCCACCCCCCTGGAAAAACACAATCCCTGATTCCCAATTCCTCCATCTCCACCGTATCTGTTCCCAGGATGACCAATTCTACCTTAGAAAATCCTAGATGGCCTCTTCCTTCAAAGATCCCAATTTCCCCTCCCACGCATCTCCTTCACTTCCTGGACCTCCACCCTTAAACCCTACCCCTCCCAACGCATCAAGGACAGAACCGACTTTCTCCAGGTCCTACCCTCCCAACGCATCAAGGTCCTCACCTACTACCCCACCAAACTCTGTATATGGCGCATCATCCTCCACCACTTCTGTCACCTACAAACAGACCCCACCACCAGAGAAACATTTCCCTCCTGACCCCTATCAGTGTTCCAGTAAGATCATTCCCTCCGCAACTCCCTCGTCAGATTCATGCACCTCCTCCCATCAACCCACACCCCATTCCCGGCACCTTCCCCTGCCACAGGAAACCTTGGCCACAACTCACCCCTCACCTCTATCCAAGGTCCCAAAGGATCCTTCCACATCCAACAGAAATTTACCTGCACCTCCACCAATGTCATCTATTGTATCCGTTGTGTGCAATGTGGTCTCCTCTACACCAGGATCATTTCAGAGAACATCTCTGGTACACCCGCACCCAGCAACCCCACCACTCCATAGCTGAACACTTCAACTCCCCCTCCCCCTCCGCCAAGGACATGCAGGTCCTGGGCCTCCTCCATCACCAAGCCCTTACCACCTGATGCCTGGAGGAAGAACTCCTCATATACTGCCTTGGGACCCTGCAAACACAATGAATCAATGGGGATTTTACCAGTTTCCACTTTCCCCTCTCCCCACATTATCCCAGTCCCAAGCTTCCAACTTGGCACTGCCCTCTTGACCTGCCCATTGTCTTTCCCACCTATCTGCTCCACCCTCCTCTCCGACCTATCACCTTCATCCCCCACCTTCATCTACCTATCGCATTCCCAGCTACCTTGCTCCCAGCCCACAAGCCTCATTCCTGATGAAGGGCTTATGCCTGGAACATCGATTCTCCTGCTCCTGGGATGCTGCCTGATCTGCTGTGCTTTTCCAGCTCTTAATTCTGATCTCCAGCATCTGAAAGTCTTCACTTACTTCTCATCGAGTGGAAAAGGTTGTGTATGAGATTAGAACTGACCAAATCCATCACTCGGTTAACAAACTGAAGTGAAGGACTCCCACCTCCATCCCCGACCATTGCTCTGCTATTTCCACATCTCTAACAGAACTCCCCCACCCCCACTGAAAAACAAACCAACCACCACTGTAATAGTCAGCTTGAGGTGATGAAGAAATTTTGCCCAAAGCGTCGATTCTCCTGCTCCTCAGATGCTGCCTGAACTACTGTGCCTTTCCAGCACCACAGTCTCAACACGGAGGTAGGATCACTACCACTGAGGTATGAGATTGCTCAAAACAAATGTGCATCCAATTGACAACTAGGGAACAATAGATCTCACTTTCTAATAAATCTGTTCAAGGATGTCATGACACACCTCTAGACCAAGCAGGACTTGAACCTCCTGGCCCAGAGGTATCACAACAGCCAGCGCCACAACAGCCCCTGATCCGCATTGACAGACCAACAGGGAAACTGGAGTAATATGACTTTGAGGAATGGAAGAGACTCAGGCTTCAGGGAGAAGACAGATGTCATCCCGGTCATAGAAATGATGTAAGGTGCTGGCATTGGACTGGGGGGTGGACAAGGTCAGAAGTCAATCAGCAAGAGTTTCTCGTCCAACAGGTTTATTTGGAATCATAAGCTTTCAGAGTGCTAACTCTTTGTCAGGTGAAGTCACTTCACCTCTGAAAGCTTGTGATTCCAAACAGACCTGTTGGTCTATAACCTGCTGTTGTGTAACTTATGGCCTTGTTTCGAAAGCAGCTAAGACTGAAACTGAGCTTGAAAACCAAACCTTCTAAGGAGACGTAATCTGGTTCAAGTTATATAAATATGGACACAGTGCAGTCCTTGATCAGTTGATGATTCCAGTAGTACACTACAAGTAACCAGAGGAAGGCGGAGGCATGATCCAGGACTCTCGCTCTGTCTAAGCAACCTGTGGTCTGTACATCCTTGCTTACTGTGATCTGCCTGTACTGCTCACAAACAAAGCTTTTCACTGTACTTAGGTATACATGATTATGATAAATCAAATCAAATCAAATCAAGAGTTGAGAATCATAGAAGGGTAAGTTGTTCTTTGAAGGTTCACTTCAATGAATAGACACCATCCAGACTGTCACCAGCAAAGCTGAGGTTCTTCAAGCAGGTACCATGCCATGGTGAAAAGCCATTCCAGAAGAAGACATGTTGTTACACTTTGCTGGCATCTGGCGATTTGACAGAGGATGAGAAGAGGGTAAATTCTTTGTGAGGAAGGCAAAGTTTTGAAGGACTTTACCACTGAGAGTGGTGAGATATATGCTGAGCTGACTTTAGACCAAATTCCTAAGGTCTTTCTTAGTTGTACCTACCACTCTATGTAAAATTTCTCATTTATGATTACCTGTTAACATAGAAACGTCGAAAAGGGCTGCAGGAGTAAACTGAGCTTGAAAATCAAACCTTCTAAGGAGACGTAAGGAAAGTATGCAGCCCTTTCAAGCTTGCCCCACCTTTCAATACAATCATGTCTGATGGTGCAAACTCAGTATCCCATTCCCACCATCTCCACATATCCCCGATCCCTTTAGCCACAAGATTCTAGGTTAGAGTGGTGCTGGAAAGCAAAGCAGTTCAGGCAGCACCCGAGGAGCAGGAAAATCAATGTTTCGGGCAAAAGCCCTTCATTTAGCCACAAGGCCCACGTCCAGCTCCCTCTTGAATATACCTAATGAAATAGCTCCAAATCTTCCTGTGGGAGAGAATTCCACAGGTTCACAACTCCCTGAGGGAAAACATTCTTCGTCATCTCAGTCCCAAATGGCCTACCCCTTATTCTTAGGCTGTGACCCCTTGTTTCGGACTTGCCCAGCATCGGGAACATTCTTCCCTCATCTGGCCTGTCCAGTCCCATCAGGATTTTATATGTTTCCATGAGGTTTCCCCCCCCCCCACCCCCCCTCCCCACCATTGTTCTAAATTCCAGCGAGTACAAGCCCTCACATCAGTCCTGCCATCCCAGGGAATCAGTCTGGTGAACCTTTGCCGGAGTGCCTCAATAGCAAGAATGTCCTTGCTCGGGCTGGGATACCAAAACTACACACAGTACTCAAGGTGTGGTCCTAATTCATAGTTAACTTAAAATTATTCTGATTTCAGACAACTTGGATCTAACCCGAGTTCCTATTTATTGCCTGACTCCTGTACTATGTATAGTAAAAAAAAATCTTGTTTTAAATCCGTAATTTCATTTTTTCAAGAAACAACTAAATGTCAGGGTTTTTTTTGTTTCTCTCCCCATAAAAGAAAATAAATATCTTTACCAAGATGTAGCACTAACAACGTACCCTTCCAATGGTGGATCCAGACATTTCTGCCTATCCTGTTCAGAGGCTCATGTCTGGAGCAGGCTGGTCTGGGACTTCTGACCCAGAGGCAGGGGTACGGCCACTGCAACACAAGAGCCCCCCACCCCCCCCCCCCCAAAAAAATCGAAGTTTCCTTTACACCTCGAGGTCCACCTCGCGTTACTTCTTTGGGAGTTTGGATTGTGCAGCCTGAGGAACGGGGGGGAAGGGGCCATTCAGCCCGTCAAGCCTATCCACTCCACAGGCTCAATCAGACAATCTACACCAAATCAACACTTTGTTTTGGCTCGACTAACTCACAAACCGCATTTTCGGTACAATCAGCCTTTATTTATTTATTTATTTATTTGTTTATTGTTATACGTGGCGGGGGAATGCAGAGAGACAGCCAAGATGTGGAGAGGAAGAAGACGGCAAGACATTTGAGAGGTTCTGCACTTCACTTTCACCCCTTCCCCCGGTTCCGAACAAACGTGAGGGGGGAGAACAGACCATTGAGCTTCCTTCGTATAATTTAGAGAAAACACTGGAGGCAGAAGTGGAGGGGGGGGGGGGGGTGGGGGGACAATAAATCATTGCAAACTGATTAGTGCAAAAATCATTGCAAATAAAACCATTGCAAACATTTTGTTTTTTGGGGGGGGGGGGGGGCGGGGTGTGTTGTGAAGGGAGTAAAACATTATTCTGGGGGAGGGGGTGGGACACACTGGGGAGCAGCAGGCGGACGGCGCTCTGGATCTCCCGGGAGGACAGGGTCTGCCCGCCGGGTGTAGCGGACCAGGCGGGAGTCGAGCGCCGCGGCGGCCGCTGCCGAGAGGCTCCGCTCCGGGTGGATCGGCTTCAGCACCCGGCGGGTGTACGGGCAGTAGCTAGCTCTCCCGGCGCTTCCTCTTGCGGTAGCACCGGGTCCCCGTCTGCTTTGGGGCCATTTCAGTCTATCTGATTGATTATTGATCAGTTGATT
The DNA here is from genome assembly GCF_037043375.1 of Chiloscyllium plagiosum. Taxonomy (NCBI): domain Eukaryota; kingdom Metazoa; phylum Chordata; class Chondrichthyes; order Orectolobiformes; family Hemiscylliidae; genus Chiloscyllium; species Chiloscyllium plagiosum. The sequence continues at coordinate 5,646,634 of NW_028270173.1, read as the reverse complement.
GATTAAGAAGCGCACCCACGTCCGAGGGCTAGCCGCTGACCGATGGACAGAGCGGGCGATCTCCCGCCCCCGCCCCCAGCTCCAAACCTGGGCCCGCCCGCCCGCTCTCCTATTTAACTGCAGACTCCATGCAAATGAAGGATCGCAGAGCGCCACCTTCCGATTGGTCAAGCCGTCTGGCGTCCTTTGTGAGGTCACATAATTGATGCGAAGTGACCAATCAGAGATAGGGGCGCGGCCAGTTTGCCCGGTAAGGGAGACACTCAAGACAGACCCAACTTCCGGGCAAAGAGACACTCAGACAGGATCCTGGTCTGGGGTTTGGGGAGGGAGACACTCAGACAGGATCCTGGTCTGGGGTTTGGGGAGGGAGACACTCAGACGGGATCCTGGTCTGGGGTTTGGGGAGGGAGACACTCAGACGGGATCCTGGTCTGGGGTTTGGGGAGGGAGACATTCAGACAGGATCCTGGTCTGGGGTTTGGGAGGGAGACACTCAGACAGGATCCTGGTCTGGGGTTTGGGGAGGGAGACACTCAGACAGGATCCTGGTCTGGGGTTTGGGGAGGGAGACACTCAGACAGGATCCTGGTCTGAGGAGGGAGACACTCAGACAGGATCCTGGTCTGGGGTTTGGGGAGGGAGACACTCAGACGGGATCCTGGTCTGGGGTTTGGGGAGGGAGACACTCAGACAGGATCCTGGTCTGAGGAGGGAGACACTCAGACAGGATCCTGGTCTGGGGTTTGGGGAGGGAGACACTCAGACAGGATCCTGGTCTGGGGTTTGGGGAGGGAGACATTCAGACAGGATCCTGGTCTGAGGAGGGAGACATTCAGACAGGATCCTGGTTTGGGGTTTGGGGAGGGAGACACTCAGACAGGATCCTGGTCTGAGGAGGGAGACATTCAGACAGGATCCTGGTTTGGGGAGGGAGACACTCAGACAGGATCCTGGTTTGGGGTTTGGGGAGGGAGACACTCAGACAGGATCCTGGTCTGAGGAGGGAGACATTCAGACAGGATCCTGGTTTGGGGAGGGAGACACTCAGACATGATCCTGGTTTGGGGTTTGGGGAGGGAGACACTCAGACAGGATCCTGGTCTGAGGAGGGAGACATTCAGACAGGATCCTGGTTTGGGGTTTGGGGAGGGAGACACTCAGACAGGATCCTGGTCTGAGGAGGGAGACATTCAGACAGGATCCTGGTTTGGGGAGGGAGACACTCAGACAGGATCCTGGTCTGGGGTTTGGGGAGGGAGACACTCAGACAGGATCCTGGTCTGAGGAGGGAGACATTCAGACGGGATCCTGGTCTGGGGTTGGGGAGGGAGACACTCAGACAGGATCCTGGTCTGAGGAGGGAGACACTCAGACAGGATCCTGGTCTGAGGAGGGAGACACTCAGACAGGATCCTGGTCTGGGGTTTGGGGAGGGAGACACTCAGACAGGATCCTGGTCTGAGGAGGGAGACACTCAGACAGGATCCTGGTCTGAGGAGGGAGACATTCAGACGGGATCCTGGTCTGAGGTTTGGGGAGGGAGACACTCAGACAGGATCCTGGTCTGAGGAGGGAGACACTCAGACAGGATCCTGGTCTGGGGTTTGGGGAGGGAGACACTCAGACAGGATCCTGGTCTGAGGAGGGAGACATTCAGACAGGATCCTGGTCTGGGGAGGGTGACACTCAGACAGGATCCTGGTCTGGGGAGGGTGACACTCAGACAGGATCCCGGTCTGAGGTTTGAGGAGGGAGACACTCAGACAGGATCCTGGTCTGGGGTTTGGGGAGGGAGACACTCAGACAGGATCCTGGTCTGAGGAGGGAGACACTCAGACAGGATCCTGGTCTGAGGAGGGAGACACTCAGACAGGATCCTGGTCTGGGGTTTGGGGAGGGAGACACTCAGACAGGATCCTGGTCTGAGGAGGGTGACACTCAGACAGGATCCCGGTCTGGGGAGGGAGACCCTCAGACAGGATCCCGGTCTGAGGAGGGAGACATTCAGACAGGATGCTGGTTTTTCCTTGACTAAAGATGGAGATAAAAAGCACACAGCACAAACAATCTGGCGTAAGATGGATAGATAGATTACATACATAGATAGAAAGTAGTAATGGCTGGAGAAACATAACAGTTTCTGGCAGCATCTGTGGAGCGACAGAGGAGTATCTCGCTTGACACTGCATGTTTAATTCTCACAATCCTTTTATTTAAGTGTTTAATTTCTGCAGCATTTTATTGATTAATTTCTGTATTCTTATATGTGAGTAGTTATTTCCCATAGTCCTTATATATGCGTGTTGAATTTCCACAGCAGCCTTTGATTTCAGGACCCAAACAGCACGGTGGCTCAGTGGTTAGCACGGCTGCCTCACAGCTCCAGGGACCTGGGATCGATTTTCAGTCACGGGCAACTGTCTGTGTGGAGTTTGCACATTCTCTCCGTGTCTGCGTGGGTTTGCTCCGGTTTCCTCCCACAGTCGAAAGATGTGCAGGTTAGGGTGGATTGGCCACGGGGAAATTGTCTGCAGTGTGGGGGCTAGGTGGTTAGCTATGGGGATGGGTGCGTGTGTAATGCACCCCCGGAAGGTCGGTGTGGACTTGCTGGGCTGAATGGCCTGTTTCCACACTGTAAGGATTCTGTATATTTAAAAGAAATAGCCCACTGCACAGCCATCAGATTCTCCCTGATCGCTCACTACCTCAATGAAAACCTCAGCCGAGTTCTGTACACATTGCAAACACCTCCACGTTAGGTCTGTGAGAACAAGAGGCCTTCTCCCGCTTGTCTCAAACTCCTCTCTGAACAGCTGACCCTGCTCACCTTCCTGGTTCAGGCAGCAAAAACCTCTGCTAATACCACACTTCTAACTCTCAAAGATTCAAGGGAAGCAACTGGCTTCACTACAAGAAGTCACATAAGGGATACTTAGAAACATAGTAAATAGAAACAGGAGTAAGCAATTCAGCCCTTTAAGACTAGTCCTCTGTTCACTGTGATATTGGCTGATTAGTATTGTCAAGGCATTGAATATTAGAGCAAGGAGATTATGGAGCTGAATGATCTAGCTGTCCTGATGGAACTTAGTTAGTTAGTTAAATAACAGTGTTAGTTAGGCCACATCTGGAACCCGCATTCGAGGGAATTACTGGAGTGGGTACACTGGGAGATTGACCAGGATGTTGCCCTGGGCTGGAGAGTCTCGGCGATGGAGACAGAATGGATTTGCTGGGAGGGCCACAGGTAGGCTAGCCAGGGAAAACATTTCCCTTTAGTTGAGGGGTCAATATCCAGGGGGCCTTGGATGTAAGGTAAGGAGCGGGAGGTTTAAGGGGATTTGTGGATGAGATTTCTTCACCCGCAGGATGGTGGGTATCTGGAACTCATTGCCTGTAAGAGTAGTTTGAACTCTATACACAATTACGTGGTATTTAGATGAGCACTTGAAAGGCCATATTATACAATGCAGGTGTGGAAGTAAGATGAACATACTGCCGATGGGTGTTTGATGATCGGCACAGACATAGATTGATGGCACGGAAATAAGTCTTTGGGCTCAACTTGTCCACGCCGATCAGGTTTCCCAAACTAAACTAGTCCCATTTGCCAGCATTCCCTTCTGATTCAGGCAAGTTTTCTCCCGTCTCGTGTACTTTATGCTCTTTTATTTGGGCACACAGAACCCATTCCTTGCATATGCCTCGGTAAGTTTAAACGTATCAATAAAATCGTGCAAAATAAAAGCTCCTCAGTAATAGCCCTCTACCTGGACAGAATGAGCTGGCTCTTAAAAGAGCCTTTGGGTTTTTTTGTTTTGTGTTTTTTCATTAAAGTGGTTCAGAGGAATTCCATTCGGGGTGTTTTCAAAGGGCTGGTTTATACAAAAAAAAATAAACAAAACGCTCTTTCCTCCTCCTCCTCCTATCCTCCGAATCCGTACAGGGTTCGCCCCTGCCTTTTCAGGGCGTAGACCACGTCCAGGGCGGTCACCGTTCGGCGCTTGGCGTGTTCCGTGTAGGTCACCGAGTCCCTGATGATGTTCTCCAGGAAAACCTTCAGCACGCCCCGAGTCTCCTCGTAGATGAGGCCGGAGATACGCTTGACGCCGCCCCGCCGGGCCAGGCGCCGGATGGCCGGCTTGGTGATGCCCTGGATGTTGTCCCTGAGCACCTTGCGGTGCCGCTTGGCTCCTCCTTTACCCAGCCCTTTGCCCCCTTTCCCCCGGCCACTCATCCCGCTGGTTCCAAGTGTAACAAAATTAAGGCTTTCCGGGTTATATCGCTCTCTGCCAACCGCACCGCTCCGCTGAAAATCCCCTCCCGCAACGGGGGGAAAAGGACACGAAGCCCAGATTTTTATGTGGTTCCCGCGGACCTGGTTGAGGACGAGCCGATGGGCGGAGACGGCAGCAACGGAACGGGAGGGAGCGGGAGGAAATTGCTACTCTCTCAACAGTGGGCAGTGTTGCGCTGCGTCCTGGGGAGAGATTTGCACAGACCTCCTCCATGGACACGAATGAACACTAATGCGCAGAGAAACGTCCTCAATATTAATTTGGAGATGCCGGCGTTAGACTGGGGTGTACAAGCTTAAAAATCACACAACACCAGGTTATAGTCCAACAGGTTTCGAAACATTTACTTCATTCTGTCTCTGGTTCTGACAAAAGTTTCCAGGTTCCTCTTTCTCTGCCGAGGTTGTGAAGTTATTTTTTTTCTCTGTCCCAGCTTTCGGAGCTGTGGTGCTGCGTCCTCGAAAAGAATTCCGCAGACCTACACAGTCACGGATGCACTCCAATAGATGCAGAAACATTCAGTCACTAAGCGCACAGACATACATAGGCACAAACATACACTCCCCCCTGTAATCCGTGAGATCTAACCTTGCTAACCAGTCTCCCATGGGGAACCCTGTCGAACGCCTTACTGAAGTCCATATAGATCACATCTGCTGCTCTGCCCTCATCAATCTGCTTTGTTACTTCCTCAGTCCTCGGCAGATAAGGTTATGGATTATCCACAAAGATTCTGCAAGTACATTAAGACCAAAAGAGCAACTAGGGAGATAATAGGGCCCCTTAATGTTCAACAAGTTTATCTATGTGTTGAATTGAAGGAGAGGGGAGAGAATCTAAGGGGGGGGGGGGTAGGTATAGGACAGATGTTAGGGGTAGGTTCTTTACTCAGCGAGTCGTGAGTTCATGGAATGCCCTGCCAGTAGCAGTGGTGGACTCTCCCTCTTTATGGGCATTTAAACGGGCATTGGATAGGCATATGGAGGATAGTGGGCTAGTGTAGGTTAGGTGGGCTTGGATCGGCGCAACATCGAGAGCCGAAGGGCCTATACTGCGCTGTATTCTTCTATGTTCTATGCTACATGAATATTTTGGTGTCAGTTTTTACTGTAGAGTAAAAACGTGCCGGCTGGAGAACTTGGGGATATAAATACTGATGTTTCGAAAACAGTTCACATTGCAGAAGGGGAAGTACTGGCGGTCTTAGAAACATAAAGTTGGATAAATCTCTGGGACCTGATCAAGTGCATCCCAGGACATTGCGAGAAGTTAGGTAAGAAATTGTGGGGCCGCAAGCAGAGATACTTGTATCATCTATAAACACGAGTGAGGTGCTGGAGGACTGGAAGATGATTAATGTTGTGCCATTGTTTAAGAAAGGCTGTAAGGAGAATCCTCTGAACTACAAATCAATAAGTCTGATATCCGTGGTGGGGAAGTTGTTGGAATAATTCTGAAATATAGGATTTGCATGCATTTGGAGATGCAAGGATTAATTAGGGATAGTCAGCTTAGTTTTGTGAAGGGGGAATTATGTTCACACACTTGATTGAGCTTTTTGAGGAAGTAACCAAAAAGATTGATGAGGGCAGAGCAGCAGACTTTAGTAAAGTCTTTGACAAGGTTCCGCACGGTAGACTAATTAGTAAAGTCAGATCATATGGGATTCAGAGACAGCTTGCCAAATGGATACAAATTTGCTTTAATGATAGGAGACAGAGGGTGGTGTTGAAGGGTTTTTTTCGGACTGGAGGCCTGTGACCAGCGGTGTTCCACAGGGTTCAGAACTGGGTCAACAATTGATTGAAATTTGTGTAAACAATTCAGTTGAGAATTTAGGAAAGATGGTTAGTATGTTTACAGATGACGCCAAAATTATGATACATAGACAGTGAAGATCTTGATCAATTGGATCAATGGGCGGGGGGCGGGGGAGGGGGGGTGCTGCAGATGGACTTTAGTCTGAATAAATGCAAGGTATTGCATTTTGGCGGAAACAAACAAGTGCAGGACTTATACAACTAATGGTAGAGCCCTGGGTAGTGTTGTAGAAGAGATCCACAGGTTCAGGTACGAAATTATTTGAAATTTTAATCACGTGTAGAAAGGGTTGTTAAGAAAGCGTTTAGCACACTGGCCTTCATTGTTCACACCTCTCAGTACAGGTGTTAAGAGAGAGGTTACCTGACTGAGGTCTACAAAGCCTGAATTGAAAATTAAGCTTCACTGGTGCTTGTCATAGAGGCACCTGGGCAGAGATGGGTTGGCAGTTCGACCAAATTAGATTTGCGCACATCGTGGAATGGGAGCTTTAAAGATGTTGTAAGCGAACGGAGTGATTTTTAAAAAGTATATATAAAAGCTTGTGCCTCAAGTTGATTTTATAAACACAGAGAGGAATGGATGAATGCAACAATCCCGACCGTCCTGGAAGCACGTGCTGGGTCTAAATCGGAGCACTCGCCTTTCACGTCCGCCTTGAACATTGAAAAGGCTCTGGAGCTGCGCCTCGTTCCTTTAGTATCGGTCCCTGCGGTGTCAGAGGTGGACCCTGGAGGAGGTGGGCGGGGGGAAGGGGGAGGTGTTGAAGGCGGCGCCCGGCGTTAGTAGCCACCGGAATGGCTTCGGGCGACCTGATCGAAGGTTCTTCCCGGGGCAGGAAGGGGCGGCGGCGGAGGAGCGCGCCCAAAGTGCGGCAGGTAGCGGCCGCTGGCGGGGGAGTTCCTACCATGTCCGGGCACATCCTGGAGGCGGTGGGGTCTTCCCGGGACCGCCGAGGCCTCTCGCTGGCCGGCGTCAAGAAGGCGCTGTCGGCCGCCGGTTACGACGTGCCGCGAATCAATTCGCGGGTGAACCAGGCGGTGCGGAGCCTGGTGTCCACCGGCTCGCTGCTGCGGACGGCAGGCGCCGGGGCATCGGGTTCCTTTAAAATCAACCGGCAGCACCATCCGGAGGGTCAGAACCGCCCGGTGGCAGCAGCAGCGGCCGCCGCTAACCCCAAGTCTCGGGGTCGGCAGCGGAAAGCCGCCACCACCCGCGGCAGGAAGAGGAGCCCGGGACGGAGGAAGAAACCGCCGCCAGGCGGCCGGAAGAAGGGCAGGGCCGCCGGCGGACGGAGGAAAGCGGCCAAAGGGACCGGGGTCCGGAGACCCGGTGGTCACATTCGGGCGGCCCGGAAAGCGACCAAGGAGCCGTTGCCGGGCGCTGAGCCGCCGCCCGGGGGGCAGGAAGCTCAACCACAGACGGGAGCAGGAGAGAGCGGCTCCGAGGAGGCTGAGCCAGGGGCTGGGAAGCGCTGAAGGAGCGGAATAAATGACCAAAACAACCGAAAAAAAGGCTCTTTTCAGAGCCACTGATATCTTCAGAGAAAGAGTCATCTCGGCAAATTTAATTTTATGATATTTATTAAATGTGAGGGTGGCACTGGGATGTAAATAATGAAGCTCATTCTCAGCCGTACAGATGATAATAATAGTAATATTTCCTAGTCCCACCTGACAGCACCCGGCCCATATCCCTCCAAACCCTTCCTATTCATATACCCATCCAAATGCCTTTTAAATGTTGTAATTGTACCAGCCTCCACCACATCCTCTGGCAGCTCATTCCATACTCTGTGTGGAAAAAGTTGCCCCTTAGGTCTCTTTTATATCTTTCCCCTCTCGCCCTAAACCTATGCCCTCTCGTTCTGGACTCCCCCATCCCAGAGCAAAGACTTTCTCTATTTACCCTATCCATGCCCCTCATAATATTGTAAACCTCTATAAGGTCACCCCTCAGCCTCCAACGCTCCAGGAAAAACAGCCCCAGCCTGTTCAGCGTCTCCCTGTAGCTCAAATCCTCCAACCCTGGCAACATCCTTGTAAATCTTTTCTGAACCCTTTCAAGTTTCACAACATCTTTCCGATAGGAAGGAGACCAGAATTGCTCGCAATATTCCAACAGTGGCCTAACCAATGTCCTGTACAGCCGCAACATAACCTCCCAACTCCTGTACTCAATACTCTGACCAATAAAGGAAAGCATACCAAACGCCCTCTTCACTATCCTATCTACCTGTGACTCCACTTTCAAGGAGCTATGAACCTGCACTCCAAGGTCTCTTTGTTCAGCAACACTCCCCAGGACCCCTCGAGCCTGATCTGCCATTCAATAGGATCATAAGTAGATAAACAAGTTGCTGGAAGGTCAGGCAACATTAGGAGGTGAACAAGTCGAGTATAATTAGATCGGGTATAATTAGATCCTACTGTCCCTAATTCACCAGGATCATGGCTGATCCGACATTCCTCACATCCACTTGCCTGCCCTTTTCCCTGGATTTCCCGACTGATCAAGAAAAGCCTTAAGTATACATACACCCGGACTCTGCCCCCACAGCTTTCTCTGTGGCAAGGAGTCACAACCCCCTGAAAGGAGAAATTCCTCCTCATCTCAGTCTGAAATTGGTGCCCTTTCTTCTGAGACTGTGCCGTCTGGTCCTGGATTTTCTCACGAGGGGAAAAACATCCAGAGACTCTTCTTCAGCACTCAACCCCCACCTCTCTAGTTGTTACACTTGCAAAGTTACAGCCCCGACGCTGTCCCTCGCTATGATTTGTGCGATTTGGACACGGGGCACACAATGGGAATTGAGGATTTCCTATCCTTCATTTGCATGGAGCTGAGAATATCAGGGTTGACCCGGGACAGCGGCGCTGGTCTGTCTCTTCCACGCCGTGGCTTGAAAGAGCTCGACTTTCCCGAGAGGAGGCAGCCGCCAGAGTCCATCATGCCGACCACCGCCTCCTCTTCGTCGTCCGCCGCCGCCTCCTCCTCAGCCGCTTCGTCGGCCGCCATCTCTGCCTCGTCTTCGACAGGGGTGACCGGTGCCGCCAAGGGCGCCGTCTCCAAGAAAGGCTCAAAGAAGACGGCGATGAAGATGTCCCGCCGGGGGGCGGCGAGCGACCGGAGGCACCGCCGGAACCGCCGCCGGGAGAGCTACAGCCTCTACATCTACAAGGTGCTGAAGCAGGTGCACCCCGACACCGGTATCTCCTCCAAGGCTATGAGTGTCATCAATTCGTTCGTAGGCGACATCTTCGAGCGCCTGGCCGCCGAGGCCTCCCGCCTGGTCCACTACACCCGGCGGCAGACCCTGTCCTCCCGGGAGATCCAAAGCGCCGTCCGCCTGCTGCTCCCCGGGGAGCTGGCCAAACACGCCGTGTCCGAGGGCACCAAGGCGGTCACCAAATACACCAGCTCCAAGTAGGGCTGTGTCCCCTTGCCCCACCGGGATTATACCTCCCTGTTAAAACCACCCCGGAAAAGAAAAACGGCTCTTCTAAGAGCCACTCCAACTGTTCACAAATAGGGCTGTAGCAGCGAACAATTTTCGACGCACCCATTAAAACCATACCATAAAAGCAGCAATTCTACAGCAATTTAAAAACCCCATGGCTGCAATTTTACGAGCGGAACAACAAAGGAAAGGAACAAGCCGTAATTGAAATACCCCTCCCACACGGGAACAATAACTTTAAAAACAATCTCCTGTTAAACTCGCCCAAGAAGAAAACTGCTTTTATAAAATTCTCTTCCATGGCTCTAATTTACTGCAAGTGTGACAATTGGGAAAGTAGGAAGGAATAAGTTAACTTAAAATTAAAATCATACCTAAAAAGGAAAAGGTGCTCAAAAATAATTCTGAGACAAGACTAACTTTCCAAATGTAGTAACTGGAAAACTGGGAAGGAACAAATCTTAATTTTAAATATTTGCATAAACTAACCAACTGGTCCGATCACTAATCCATTTATTCATTTGACAGTCTGCCAATTATTTCTATTTTTGAAATCGTTAATTGATATTTTTAAACTACCTGTTGTCAGGCAGGTATAACACCTTTATAATAGGCGGTACTTGAACCCGGAACACAGCTGCGATTTTCTTTATTTATAAGTCTATCTGTGATTTCTTTTCACCTCTCCGGTGTGGTCTCTAACACACCCCCCACACAACTGTAGCCAGATTTCTGTCATCTTGTTTCAGCTAAACATAAACTCATTATCCTGGTAGGGGTGTGATGATGTTGACTGTAGCAATCAATTTCTACTGGTTTAGACTAACAAGAGATGGCTAGGGAGTCATCAAATAAACCTAGGTTTCCACCAGAAAATAAGACCTTCAATTAAATCCCCTCCCAAGAAAACGGCATTTTAAACTATCTCAAATAAAAGAGCCCTTGTTGGAGACACATCAAACCTCAAACAGGGTTGCAATTTATTCCAAGTGTAGCAATAGCGGCAGAGAGATTGAGAAGGAACAAATTGCCTAATCTTAAAATATCCATCAGAAAGATTCAACTATTCCTACTTTGTAATTATTTATTTACTTACTTAACTTGCTGGGATCTTGTGTCCAGTTCAAGAAATCGGCCTCTTCTAAAACCTTTCTACTATGATTATCCCAATTAATATTGGGGTAGAAGGGGACAAATTAAAAGGAACTGCATCCAGAACCAGTGGGGTTTCCAGTCTGAAGTGAATTGTCACCAAAGCCCCAAGGTTTAACTGCTCAGAGACTTCCTCAGTCTTGTTTTGATCAAAATAAAATACATATCCATCATCTTGGCAGTGGCGTGGTGAGATTGTGAACTGATTGTAACGGTCAATCCTTACTAGCTTAGTCTAACAACAGAGGCCCAGGCTTTTACCAAATAGACTAGCTCCAAGGAGAGAGTGCTGGCAACCTAAGTTTTATAACATGATGGGAACTCTCTGTCCTCCCTGTAGCCTGATGTGAGTTGGGCTCTAATTTGCAATCATAAGAGTCATCCACCTCTGTGTGCAGTCACTGAATTCAGTCAAACTCAATCTTTTCAGTCACATCTGGTCGACTGTGAATGATGTGCATTGTTTACCATTTGTGAATCCATTCCATCCACAGTTTTCGCTCTCACTGTAGATCAACCAGAGGTGTTGTTTCACTTGAGCTGGAGAATGAGGGGATAGATACTCAATAAAGAACCTTGAGTGCAAATATTCCACTTAAAACCAAGGCAACATCTCTGCTGAAGGAAGTAATTTTCTCTGAGATTGAATCCCAGGCATGTGCTGTTCAACTATCAAAATTGAGAATGATGGTGAGGAGAGAGAAATAGGGAATAAATCGAGCAATAATGTCAAATACTGCCAAGTTTATGCCTAAAAGAAATTGCATAAGGTAAGAAGGAACTAAGTGGAGGCAGATTATTCTCACAACTGCTCTGTAAGAGTTCCTCTCTGTACTTCCTAAATCTTTTAGGGCATCTGTTCGTTTGTTCCTATTTTACTTGTTATAAGTCTCAGTATGATTTTTTATCCAATCTTGAATATTTTTGAACTGGACAATCTTATGTCCACTTCAAGAAATCGGCCTCTTCTAAAACATTTATGCTATGATTATCCCAATTAATATTGGGATAGAATGGGACAAATTTAAAAGAAAACACGTGCAGGCTTTAAAACAGGGAGAGAGAAGAAAAAAGATTCTGCTTAGACGAGGGATGAGGGTGATTTGTGTATATATTTAAATAAAAAAGAACAGCATAGGCTGAAAACGTGAAACAGAAGGAGAGAATACTGGAGAATCTCAGCAAGTCTGGCAGTACTTGTGGACTGCGAAAGGGAATAAGTGAATTATTGTTTTCAATGAGAACCTTGAACAGGATTTTAAACCTCGAAACTAGGGGTGTGGGCGGGAGTTATTGAAAGAAACACGAAGGGTCACAGGACTCGAAACTTTAACGGTTTTTCTCTCTCCGCTAATATCATTGAGCTTCTCCAGCACCATCGACACTTTGCTGGATTAAAAAAAAACAAGTTCAGGGTAACAAAAATGAAACAAAAAAAACTGCGGAGACTGGAAGTATGAAGCAATGGTGGAGAAATTCAATGTTTGACACTGTAGAGAGAAAACTAAGAATTAATATTTAGAGTCCAACGAATCTTCTTCAAAACCTCTCCACACATTCTGCCAGAGCTACTGACTCTCTTGACTGTGGTTTCAGATTTTCAGCATCCGCAGCTCTTTGTTTTATTCTTGTTAAATTTCGATTCCATTGACCCTTCCTCAGAGTCAGGAGGACTTTTCTCATCTCGTTGGTCTTTGACTCTGTAGCGTCCGGTCGAGGGCTTTAAATAGCGGCGGCGGCTGCGGGCGATTCCTCATTTTCCAGTGATAGGCGAGAGAGGCAAAGACACCCCTGAGCTTGGACACCCACCGCCCACCCACACACCCCTTACCCCCGCGGTCATGGCCGACACCCTGGCGGCCCGAAAAAAGGGCAGGAAGGGTAAGGCCCTGCCACCGCCCCCCTCCGCCGCCCGGAGCAGCTCCACGGTGTCCGAGCGCATCCTGGAGGCGGTGGCGGCGGCCGGTACCAAGAAGGGCCGCCGCGGTCTGTCGCTGGCCGCCCTCAAGAAGTTGCTGTCGGGCAACGGCTACGACGTGGCGGCCAACCGCTGGCGGCTCAAGCAGGCGGTCCGCAACTTGGTGGCCAAGGGCTCCCTGGTGCAGACCTCGGGCAGCGGCGCCTCGGGCTCCTTCAAGCTCGGCAGCACCAAGGCGCAGAGGGAAGCGGAGACCGCCGTCCGCGGCGCCGAAAGCAAGAACAAACTGAGAAGGGGTGGCGAGATGCTGCCGTCTCCGCCGTCTTCCGCCAGCTCCTCCGCGGCCGCCCACCCGCCCATCGGCGCCGCCTCCGTCTCCAACCGGCGCAAACCCCGGAAGCCCGCCGCCGCCAAGAGACCCAAGAGGAGCGTGGCGCCCAAAAAGACCAGGCCGAGGTCCGGCAGAGTCGGCAGGAGAGAACCGATGGGCCGCCGCACCGCCAGGGGACCCAAGCCCGGGAGGAAGGCGGCAGCTAGGGCCGGCCCTCGGAGAGCCAAGCGCCGGCCGGCCAAACCCAGGAAAGCGGCCAACACCCTGGAGGAAGCGAGTAAACTCCCGTCTCAGGAAGAGGTCTCCGCCTCGGCGAAGGCAAACCAGGGCGGCTCGGACACACAGAACAGCAGCAGCTGAAGGGGAAAGCGAAAGCTCTACAACGTAAAGAAAACTATTCAAGTTACAACCAAAAAGGCTCTTTTCAGAGCCACAAGACATTCAGAAAGAGTCGAAGCCAATTATTGCCACAGAGGTCTGAATTGTACTTCTAACATCCACAAAATATTCAGAAAGTCGCTACGTTTGTGTAACATGTTTGAGTTATATTTAGACTAACGAAGAAAAATAAAGCCAAATTGCAGACAATTCCAGACTCTTCAGATTCCCGAGACACACAGAAAGCCATGAGTAGTGATTGGAAAAGAGATGCTTAGGTTTATACAAAGGTATACAAATTGCAAAGGATGGATGGCACATGAACAAATTTATCTTCGTACTCATCATGAAGTTAAATTGAAGTGATCACAAATTATACACATTGTCCTCTGCACCCTGAAGCGTTTTCTAGAAATCGCTTGGACGGATTAAAAACTACTAACAAATCATCGGAGAAACCTACTCCGGCCGTCCTCAAACAGACCCCTGGACCGCGGAGATTCTTCAGCTGTTTATTTTAAAAACAAAACTTGACTTTAAAATTTACAAACACACTTTTCAAGTTGTTAATACTATTAGCACAAAAAGTGGAGAAATTTCAATAAAAGTGTGAAATAAATCTACAGAATTCAAACAGAGGGCTGATTGGCCTTCTCTCAGCGTTTATTTTTATTGTTTTATTTTTTGGTCTTTCATGGGATGAGGGCATCTCTGGCTTTGCCAACATTTGTTGCCCATCAGAAATTCGCCTTGAAGACTGACTTGCTGGGCTATGCTGAAGTCACTGAAGAATCAACTCCATTTACTGTGGGTCTGGAAGACATTCAATGTATTCACGAACCGATGGGTCAGGATTGTTCCTAGTCCAGTGACATTACCTGACCTATTTCAGATGTTTGATGAATTGAATTTAAATTGTACCAGGTCCCGAGGTGAGATTCGATGCTGCGACTCGACAACATTGAGCCGGGGTGTCTGGACTTTTCCCAGTCCAGTGACAGTACCAAACATTACTGACCACTACTTGAAGATTTACGATGAATTGGAATTCATTTCCATCAGGTCCCGGGATTTGGATCTGAATCAGTGTCTCTAGTGCGTGGAGCTGGGGTTTCTCATCTGGGCTTGTTTATTAAATTGGGTTTAAATTCTACCAGGTCCCGGGATGGGTATCGAGCTCGTATCTCCTGAAAACCGCGGGTGTGTGGGTGTGGAGACCGGTTCCATTCTCGTGGTGCCACCATCGCCCCATTGTCCACTTTGAAAGGCGTCTCCACCGCGTCCGCCCCGAGTCTTTAAATGGAAGGGGAAGGGCTAACGGCGGCTCAGTCAGTCTCAACTCAGGGACTATGCCGAAGGTGCGCCGAGCCTTGGCCGGCAGTGCGGCGGCCAGGAAACAGCAGCAGCCGCCGCCTCCGACTCCTCCTCCTCAGCAGCAACAGGAGCCGCTACGGCCTTACCGACGCCAGCGGCGTCAGGAGTTGCGGATCTCGCAGCTGATCCTTCAGGCGCTGTCTGCCCGCAAGCAGCGGGGGGCCCTGTCGCTCACCTCCCTCCGCAAGGCGCTGCTGGCCAGGGGCTACGACGTGGAGCGCAACAAGGACAAGGTGCAACTCGCCATCCAGAGCCTGGTCAACAGCGGCTCGCTGGTGCAGACCACGGCCACTGGCTCCCTCAAGCTCAGCGCGGGCCACAAGGAGGGGGCCAAGCCGCCTCCGACCGCAGCCCTGCTCCCGGCCAAGGAAGGGGCCGTTTCCGCCTGCGCCAGGGAGGAAGCCCAGCCACCCGACAAGAAACCCCGCAAGAGACGGGGCGAGAGGAAGCCAAGGCCGAGGAAGACCAGGAAGTGAGCGGAGAAACATCCCCCACTCCCTTCTCTTTTCACGATCCTGAACATAAACGGCTCTTTTGAGAGCCACAAATTCTCTCAAAACTAGATAACCGTCTCTCAGATTCATCTGTATATAAATGATGCAAGTACACTAATATATAACAGGCAATGCAAGCGTTAGACCTGCACGGAACTAAAGGAAAACAGCTGTCAAAATTCAGGACTAATAAGAGGGGGTGCACATTGAATGGTCCCTAACAACATCAGAGGGACTTTGACATCCATGTCCATCGGAGCACTTCAACAATGAAGTGAGTTTCGTTCGGCGGAGTAAAAGTCGAGAGTGTAGTGCTGGAAAAGCACAGCAGGTCGGGCAGCATCCGAGGAGCAGGAGAACCGACGTTTCGTGCAAAAGCCCTTCATTGGGAATGAGGCTGATGAAGGTCTTTTGCTCGAAAAGTCGATTTTCCTGCTCGTCGGTGCTGCCTGACCAGCTGTGCTTTTCCAGCACCACACTTTCGACTCTAATCTCCAGTATGTGCAGTCCTCACTTACGCCAAATAGAAATCTCATGCCACTCCGGCCTGCCTGAGTACAGGGTATTGTCAGCAGCCTTTATTAAAAGCCTTAACGTGTCTCCCTTAACGTGGTTCAATGTCCAAGCCCATTAACAACTCAACTCCTTAGAGTCCGTGTGTCTCTGGAGAAGGAGCACGCGGTCTCCCTAGAGTTGTTCAGGGAGAGGTGAACGCATCATTTCCCCCTCCAACTCTCTTTCGACTTAATCCCTACCTTTCCCTTCACTGTTTGATCACTGTTTGCCCTTTGATGTGAAGGGCACTGCTTGTCACTGGCCACTCGGGTGTTTCCTTTCTTCCTGGTGGCGGAAATTGAACAAAGATTCGTGCACCTTGTGTCTTTTACTGTGTCTCACACCTGCACACACACACACCATGGGGGCTGGGGAAAAATAAGCACTACCGCAGTCAGGCAGTGGTGTGGGGGTAATAAAAAAAAGGAAAAAAGAAAAACAGGAGTGGCGGAAGTTCTGCTCTCTCTGAGGAAATAAAACAACTCAACTCCTGCAGTAAGGAAGTAATCTGTACACACTTTTAAGGAGCAGAAATCGTGAATAATATCCAGGTTCGGGTTGAGCTCAGCTGGAATTTCTGGCGTAGCGCATAAGTAGAAGCACGTCGGGAAATGGGAAAGCAATACCAGAACAGAGAAAAAAACGTAGAAAAAAAACTTCACAATCTCGGCAGAGAAAGAGGAATCTGGAAACTTTTGTCAGAACCAGAGACAGAATGAAGTAAATCCTTAGAAACTGAAAGTCCCGTCGTGCTAGGAAATAAAACAGTTTTAGTTACAACGCTGAATGTCACTGATATAGTTTGTAAAGAAATACCGAATAAACTATCGTTACAATTATTGCGGATGGAACCCGAGGGGGATCAAGGGAAATTGGCAAGAAAAATAAATCGCCTTTTTTGTTGTTCACTCGTGCGGTATCGCTGGCTGGACATTTTATTATCCGTTCCGAGTTGTCCTTGAGAAGGTGGTAGTGAGCTGCTTTCTTGTGAAGTAATTTTATGATCATTGTGGAACAGATAAAATACATTCTAAAAGGAAGCCAGCAATTTAAACAAATCCCAAATTAACTAACTTCGTATCAGTGATTGGAATACTAGAGGATTTTGTTCTGAAGCGAAAATCAGCATGTCAAATAAATTCTGTGAAGTAACTTTATGATCGCTGTGGAACACAAAATAGTAGTTTGCTAAATTAAGTTGAGCAAATCCTAAATAAACCATATTCCTGATCTGGAGAGAAAACAAACTTTCCGTTTCGAGTCTAGTGAACCTTCAGCGATTTCAGCTGATTTCTCCCGCAATTTGCGATGTTTCAGATCTCCAGCACCCGCAGATCTGCTTTGTATTACATTTGTGATCAGAGTGGACGACCAGACAATTATTGCATTGTAAGGGAAATCAGCAATTTAAAGAAATTCTGTGTCAAGTTTACCTTACGATATCTTATGGCAATCGTGGAATATATTAAAATAGTAAATAAAACTAGAAAATGGCGGAGAAACGCAACAGGTCTGGCGGCATCTGTGGAAGCAAGCAGAGTCAATGTTTTGAGTCTGGTCTGTCTCTTCCTACAAATAGTATATTGGGAGTAAAGAATTGTCAGCCAAGTTAAATCAATCCCCAGATAAACTCATTCTACGATATGTTGTGAGCATCACTTATGATTTTCTAAAAGGGAGATGGACAAGTCAAATAAATAAATCCCATGTGGAATGGCTGTGCTGCTGGGGCAAAATGAGATTGTGTTACGTGGTTCAGAGAAGGGACTGAGCTGATATAAAACTACTGAAGATCTGAAACAAAAACAGAAATGGCTGGACAATCACAGCAGACCCGGCAGCATCTGTGGAGAGAAATCACTTAACGATTCGTTTCGAGTGACCCTTCCTCACCTCTGCCAGACCTGCGGAGCCGATCCAACAATTTGCTTTTGTTTCCGGTATTCAGCATCCGCATTTCTTTCGGGTTTTAAAAAGAAAATCGTAATTTCTCGAGAAACTCTGCCTGGATGTATCAACAGACAATAGGTGCAGGAGGAGGCCATTCTGCCCTTCGAGCCTGCACCACCATTCACTATGATCATGGCTGATCATCCTCAATCAGTATCCTGTTCCTGCCTTATCCCCATAACCCTTGATTCCATTGTCCTTAAGAGCTCTATCCATCTCTGTCTTGAAAGTATCCAGAGACTTGGCCTCCACTGCCCTCTGGGGCAGAGCATTCCACACAGCCACCACTCTGGGTGAAGAAGTTTCTCCTCATCTCTGTCCTAAATGGTCTACCCCGTATTTTTAAGCTGTGTCCTCTGGTTCAGGACTCACTCATCAGCAGAAACATGGTTCCTGCCTCCAGAGTATCCAATCCTTTAATAATCTTATATGTCTCAATCATATCCCCTCTCAGTCTTCTAAACTCAAGCGTATACAAGCCCAGTCGCTCCAATCTTTCAGTGTAAGGTAATCCTGCCATTCCAGGAATTGACCTCATGAACCTACGCTGCACTCCCTCAATAGCCAGAATGCCTTTCCTCAAATTTGGAGACCAAAACTGCACCACAGTATTCCAGGTGTGGTCTCACCAGGGCCCTGTACAGCTGCAGAAGAACCTCTTTGCTTCTATACTCAATTCCTCTTGTTATGAAGGCCAGCATGCTATTAGCCTTCTTCACTACCTGCTGTACCTGCATGCTTACCTTCATTGACTGGTGTACAAGAACACCCAGATCTCTCTGTACTGCCCCTTTACCTAAATTGATTCCATTGAGGTAGTAATCTGCCTTCCTGTTCTTGCCACCAAAGTGGATAACCATACATTTATCCACATTAAACTGCATCTGCCCACTCACCTAACCTGTCCAGGTTTCTACCGTACTGTTGTTAGAATAGACTCACAAACTCACCTGTACCTGTGTTTTATTGTTGCTCCTGTTTACCTATTATTTACTGTCTATGCTACTTAACTCTGTGATCTGCCTGTATTACTCGCAAGACAAAGCATTACATGCGACAATAAATCCAATTCAATCCTGAGCAACTCTGGCGGCTGCACCTGTTAAAGAGAGAAAACAGGAGTTACAAGTTTCCAGTCCAGGGATGCTTCTCCAGGATTTCACTGCGCTGTGATTCCCTGTGGAAAAGAAAGCTCAAATGGTGGGTGTGATCCAGCTGTTCTTTCTGGACGCGGTATGGTGGCTCTGAAAAGAGCCGTTTGTGCAGGAGAAACGGGGAGAGAGAGAGCGAAGTGTGAGGCGGCAGAGGGGCTCCGTCCTCTTCCCCCGGAAACAAATAGCTGAGCGGGCGTTTCAGTATCTCCTCTGGCGGACGCCCAGCTTCTTGCCCCGGGATACCCGCGGCTTCCCGCGGGAGCCGCCGTACCCGGGCACCCTCCGGCCGCGGTGACGGGCCGCCGGCCTGTACTTGCCGTAGAGCCGGGCCGGCCTTCGGGCGGGAGACGGGTAGTAGTAGTAATAGTAGGTGGCCACGGAGGGAGAAAGGCTGGAGCTGGTCTTCAGGCGGACGCTCTTGGCCCGACCCCGGCGGCCGGTGGCGGTGACGCGCGGTTTGCGGCGGCCTCTTCTCCCCCCGTCGCGGCGGGAGCGGGCTCGCTGCTGCTGGCGGCGGCGGACAGTCCGGACGGTCACCTTCCGACCCTTGGAACCTGCTCCCGTCCAAGTCCCTCCTCCGGCGGCGCCCACGGTGTCTCTGCGCCGGGTGGACTTCTTCCGGAGGCGGGCCGGTGGCGACCTCCGGGAGACGGGGTTTTGGTGCCGGCGTTTGACCGCCCCACGTTTCTTCTTGGCTTTGTCCTTGTCCTTGTCCTTCTTTAAGCCGCTGCTGCCGCCGCCGCCGCCGCCTGCACCTCCGACACCGACGGCGGAGCGGTTGAAGCGGAACGAGCCCGAGGCGCCGATGCCCGCCGTCTGCACCAAGGAGCCGTTACGGACCAGGTTCTTCACCGTCTGGTTGACCCGCGTGTTGTTGCGGCTCACGTCGTAGCCCTTGGCCGAGAGAGCCTTCTTGAGGGCGGCCAGCGAGATGCCCCGCCGCTCTTTGGTGGCGGCGGCGACCTGCAGGATCTGCTCGGCTATGGTGAGCTCCTTCTTCTTGCGGCGCTGCGGAGAGCGGGGCTGGGGCTGCTGCTGTTGTTGCAGATTCTGCTGCTGCGTCTGGTTCAACTGCTGCGGTTGTTGCTGCTGCTGGGTTTGCTGCTTCTTCTTCTTACCCGCCCCCTTCTCGGCGCCTGCTCGAGGGTGCGAGCCGGGCGGCCTCCCCCCTCCACCCGAGTCCCCGGCATCGTCCACCTTCCGGCTGCCGTCGGCCATGCCTTCCTCCACCCCGGCCCGCCAAAGCTGGTGGTCGTTGTTGTTTTCCTCTTCAGTCTCGTATCTTCAATGTTGAGTTTTCTTCCAACGCACGCAAATTTTCAAATTTAAAATGATGGAGAGCAACACCGAAGCGATGAAGGGGGAAATGCAAATCTCCCACTGACCAGCCCAACGACGATCAAGAAAAGCCCCTGCAGGTTCGGAACCGCCGCTTTTATAAGGCGGGGGCGGACGCAGTGGAAGGAGATCCCGCCTTCTTTCTTCTCTTTCCCCCCACCCCCAAGAAGTCTTCCTCCATCTCTCCATTATTAAAAATCACATAACACCAGGTTATAGTCCAACAGGTTTAGTTGGAAGCACACTAGCTTTCGGAGCGCCGCTCCTTCATCAGGTGGTTGTGCAAGATAGTGTGCTTCCAATTAAACCTGTTGGACTCTAACCTGGTCTTATGTGATTTTTAAGTTTGTACACCCCAGTCCAACACCGGCATCTCCAAATCATCTCTCAATTATCGGCTCCTTCTATTATTTTATCACTATCCAGGCTCCGTCCACTTTTTAACTCCCTTTTCTTCCTTCCCTAATCCTCTCCACTTCTTCGCCCCCCAACCCCCACAACCCCCGACGTCAGGAAACCATTTGGGTCCCGAAGAAGAAACATAACAGACATGAAAAGTTAAAAGCGTGGTGTGCAATTCTCTCTTTTCTTTTCAGTCTCTTTTTTTTTCCCCAGACAGGCGCTGCCCGATGTGTTGAGTTTTCTCCAGCAGCTTTCTGTGTGTCTTTGCAGTGTTGAGCTAAAAATTGTTTTGAAATGTTGACGCGTTCACCTGGACGCCTATCGCAGTAAAACCGACGGCTGCATCTTCCAAGCCATGCATTTGAAATAGAACACAGGCAGAAAATTATGCTGTTCATGTCTTAATGTTCATGATTCCTTAAACATTCACTAACTTTGCAAATTAGTGTCCCATAGCTCACTTTCTAGAGGTAGTTTCCATTCTCATCTGTTCTGGATTTCATAATAAATTAGATCACTTTCAATCTATAAGTGACGGGGTACAGGTTTTAGATTACTTACAGTGTGGAAACAGGCCCTTCGGCCCAACAAGTCCACACCGCCCCACCGAAGCGCAACCCACCCATACCCCTACATTTACCCCTTATCTAACACTACGGGCAATTTAGCATGGCCAATTCACCTGACCTGCACATCTTTGGACTGTGGGAGGAAACCGGAGCACCCGGAGGAAACCCACGCAAACACAGGGAGAATGTGCAAACTCCACACAGTCAGTCGCCTGAGGTATTTTCTTTTCAAGTGTGTCAATATTCAGCAGTGATGTGGAGGTGTCGGTGTTGGACTAGGGTAGACAAAATTAAAAATCTCACAACACCAGGTTATAGTCCAACGGGGTTATTTGGAAATACAAGCTTTCGGAATGTTGCTACTTCGTTAGGCATACCTGATGGACTACAACCTGGCGTTGTGTGCGTTTTAACAATATTCAGCAAGAAGTCGAGATGACATTTATTATTGTGAAAAATAATACTTAAACGAATAATTCAAATAACACTCTCACTGTTACATTCACTGTTTTACGTTGCAGCAGCTAACCGCTTAGATACTGTAAATTCGGTTGAAAATCCAAATACCCAAATTATATCTGATAAATAAAGTCATATACTTTTACGTTAGTAGTAATTTTATTGAATCACTGAAATGTGTGTGTTTACGATCTTGCCCCTACTGTCTGAATGGGGGGGGGGGGGGGGGGGGGGGGGGGAGGGAGGCTGATGCAAATTCTATCATGGCTTTCAAAAGAAAATCGAACATGAGCTCCTTCGAAAAGGTACAATGAAAGGGATGGGAACGAGACCTTCAGAGAAGCAGTACTCAAACAACAGACCAAAAGGCATTATCTCTTTTTAAAAATTATGTAGTTGGGTGATTCTACAATAAGCGTTCATCCTGTTTCTCCACCTGTTTTGTGTAACTTCAGGACTCAATCTGTTTCTGTTTCATTTCCCATTCTCTGATATTTTAGATTAGGCTTCTATCCTGGATATCATTGGAATCGGAGAGCGTCAATAATATCAAACAGAAATTGAGGGAAGTAAACTTGCAGTGAGGCTACCGGGATTCAGCAGAGGAAGTTGGTCTAAATTGCATTGCGCTGCACAGAAAAGGGTTGGATGAGCTGAATGGACTCCTGTTGTGTACATGACTGTATGATTCCACTAGAGTATTGTTGACAATTCTGGGCCCGTTGGGAGAAATTGGAAGACTTCAGAAGGGCTTTAAACGACTAATTCCAGGAATGAGAAACTTCAGCTATGCTGGCAGATTGGAGAGATTAGGACTGTTCTCCTTGGAGAGAAGAAGTCTGAGAGGAGATCTGGCAGAAGTTGTCAAAATATTGAGATCTGGACAGAGAGTCCGGGCAGATTAGATAAGAGAGAAAGTGCTCATGTTTGTAAAAGAGTCAAGAACAGAATGGTGCAGAAGAGGTTTACAAGATCGGTTCCTGGAATGCAAAATGAAACGGCATAAGTAATATGCAAACAAACTAAATGTGATGTGAGAAGGATTTTTTTTCTACATAATGACTGATCCGGATTTGGAATGCGCTACTTGGAAGTATGCTACAGGCGCGTTCAATCGTGAATTCCAGAATACTATATTTGAAAGAAAACAGTGCGCCGGGTTCCAGCAAGAAAAAAGAACAGTAGACTAGCGCTGCTCAGAGAAGAAGTGTTGACGCAATGGACTGAGCAGTCTCCTTCTCCGCTGTAACAACTCTGTGATTTTTTTGTCGTGCTATCCTATAATAACAAATTGTGCTCTAATGCTTCTCGTGGAAGATGCACTTTATGGTTGACCACTGTATTCGGATATGGTGCACCATTTTATTTGATTCAATTCTACAATTTTATCTTACAATTCTGTTCTACGATCGCTGAATCTATTCTGTTAGAATTATAACCAGCTGAGAAAAGTAGTCGGCACGGTGGCTCAGCGGTTAGCACTGCTGCCTCACAGCGCCAGGCACCCAGATTCGATACCAGCCTAGAGCGACTGTCTGTGTGGAGCTCGCACATTCTCCCGGTGTCTGTGTGGATTTCCTCCGTGTGTTCCGGTTTCCTCCCACAGTCCGGTCAGGTGAATTGGCCATGCTAAATTGCCCGTAGTGTTCAAGGATGCGTAGGTTAGGTGCATTAATCAAAGGGTAAATGTAGAGTAATCGGGGAATGCGCCTGGTTACTCTTTGGAGGGTCGGTGTAGACTTGCTCGGCCAAATGGTCTGTTTCCATGTCAGGATTGCCTGTAGGGATTCTATGATTTCTATGAAAACAATAATTTGAATTAGCAGCCCCTAAAGCCCATAATATCCAAATCATAAATGAAAATGTAATTCCTTTATGAGGTTAGACAGAGGAGTGCTGATGCTCTCCTCCCCAAACCCAGTTCACTCTGACCCGACGGTTCTCTTGTTTACGAATCTATTCTGTTTATTTTTTTTTGAAACTTTATTGCTGGAACAGCACAGCAGGTCAGGCAGCATCCAGGGAACAGGAGATTCGACGTTCCCTGGATGCTGCCTGACCTGCTGTGCTGTTCCAGCAATAAAGTTTCAACTTTGATCTCCAGCATCTGCAGACCTCACTTTCTCCTGTTTATTTTTTTTAATGATCCTGTGTCCGTTTTGAATCCAGTCCCGTCCAATGACAATCCGGGATTTGATGGACAGGTCAACTCGCTCTGGATTGGCTCGGCGCGGGAGGTGGGCGGGGCTAGGCATCAGGTTGTCTCTACCCCGTCCGCTCGGGACCTTTATCTGGGGCACGGCCGCCGCCGCTCCGCCGTTTCCCGCGTCTGCCGCTGAGGGTGATGGCAGATGTGGTTCTGGCTAAAACGCAGATTCTCAGTACTCCCTTGTCTGACTCTACCCCCCCACGCCACAAGCGTTTCCGTCGTTCTCACAACTGGCACTAAGAACGCCGCCTGACAAGCGCAGCAAGGAGGCCGCAACTGCTGAGTGGATCCTGAGGGCGGCAGCTGCCACCAGGGAATGTGAGCTGGCAGCCAAACTGGGGGCCTTGAGGAAAACCGCTGCGGCCGCAGGCCACAAATCGAGGGGCGGTCCCAGCCGCCTGGACCCGTCATTTAGTACCGTGGCTAACAAGGGCTCCTCTTCGGTGTCCCTGCAGCCCCACCTGACGCTAAAAGGGAGGAGGTGTTGCCGGAGTAGAGGGGCTGATACCAGTGCCAAGAAAGTGCCGGCAGCCAAGAAAACTGTCCTGAAGGCAGGGCTGCCGGTCAAACCATCCAGGAAAATAACTGCGAAGAGCCCCCGGAAGAGAGTAAAAGCGGTGGCCAAGGCGGGAAGAGCATCTAGGCGGTTGACAGCGACGGGGTGCAGACCTGGGGGGAAGAAGCGGGCAACTGCGATGAAGAGAAGATAGAGGCGCAGGACCGGAGACAGTTGAATACAAAAAGGCTCTTTTGAGAGCCACTCACGTGTTCAACATGAAAGAGTTTTCACTTTACCAGCAAATACCTTATCTATAGCAATTGGGCTGAAAGTAATTGTGTTTTTATGCTGTTCACATACGTGTTTTCTTAAATGGTTTTAAATTTCAATTTGAGCACCTCAGCAAAAGTGACATACACCATACAAAGACATTGGTGCTTTTTATTTTATAGATTAGTTGTGCCCTGATGCAGGTGCTGAAACGCAAATGTGAAATACAACCCACCTGAAAACTGCTGCTTTTCACGTGTTCGATGGGCTGAGTATTGACAGAATTTTTGCTACAGTGCTGCCTGACGTGAAATTATTTACTAAAGCAGCTCCGTTAAAGGATTTGCACCGTGTGTTTGTTTTAAATTGAATATAGGACAGAGCCAAAACAAACTGGAAAATGCTCAGCAGGTCTGAGCATCTGTGGAAAGAAAGTCAGAAGATTTGATGGTAGCGAAGAAAATAGGATTGATGAAGGGGTGAAGAGTAAAAGAAAGATGGAGATAGAGCCCAAGGAGCGAGAAGAATTGGACAAAGGAGTGGATAACAATTAGCCTAGGTGAATGAACAGCTGCCAGTTGGGACTATTAGTGGCTGATAATTATTTTGAGGTGCAGGTGTTAGACTGGGGTGTACAAAGTTTTTAAAAAATCACACAACACCAGGTTATAGTCCAACAGGTTTACTTGGAGCCACGAGCTTTCGGAGCGCTGCTACTTCCAATAGTTTTTATTGAAGACAGAAAGCGGGAAACATCAGGATCAACCAGCGGACGCACCGATGTCGTTCTCCTATTGGTTTAATGTCGCCAAAGTCTTATCCAATCAGCATGTGAAGCTTCAGGCCGCTGTGTTCCACGTCAGGCACAGTCGATGCAATTCTCAATCAGCGAGGTTAGAGTGTTCGAGAGGGCGCAGTGAGCAAAGGTCACAGTCTAAGGCCCTTCTGCCAACGTGTAACAAGGGTCTGTTCAGTTAACAGATCCTCTCTTTGCCTCAAATGTACGCAGTAGTAGGAAATACTTTTGGTTTAGCTACTGCAGGGAATGTCAAATTCCAATGTTGTTATGTTTTTGATATGCAAAGTCTGTACAGATCTGCTTTAGTGTCTCTGTGTGCATTTTTTTCGAATAAAGCATATTTTTGCAGTTAAAAAAAATTCAGCTACATCAAAACAGAGGGAGAAAGGCTGGGCTAAGGTAATGACCCAGTCTTCCGGGTCTGCAAACACAGCAAGGTTTATGCCTCAAAGTGGGGCACAATCTGAAGGGGCAATAGAAAACTCACAATGAGCGGGAAATTTTAGGCTCTTTTCAAGGTTACCCATTTCTTTATTCTTAAAAGAGTCAGATAATACTTCTAACTTATTTTTCACAGAGTAGTCCACTGCATTTGAGACATTTGCCTCACAAAGTTTATCGATGCCCAAAGGATCACTTATAAATCTCTCATACATCTTTTATCTGTATTTGTCTTTCAGGATGAACTTGTTCTGGATTATGCAAATAAACAATGATTTTAAAAAGGCATTGCCAAAAGCAAGACCTCATTAGTTAGATAGTGGTTGTGTAGGAGAGGAGAGTATCAGAAAAGTAGAAGAGGATTTTGAGGACACTGGATGTAAGAACAGAAAGAGGTCACTCAGCCCTTCCAGTCTATTCAACTAGATCCTGCCATTTTCCTGCACTGACCCCACATCCCTTAATACCTAGACATCGATTGATTTCTGTCTTGAGCTTTAGACCATAAGACATAGGAGTGAAAGCAAGGTCATTCATCCCATCGAGTCCACTCTGCCATTTAATCATGGCTGATGGGTGTTTCAATTCCACTTACCCGCACTCTCTCCATAGCCCTTAATTCCTTGTGAGATCAAGAATTTATCAATCTCTGCCTTGAAGACACCCAACGTCCTGGCCTTCACTGCGCTCCGTGGCAATGAATTCCCAGGCCCACCACTCTCTGGATGAAGAAATGTCTCCTCATTTCCGTTCTAAATTGACCCCCTCTAATTTGAAGGCTATGTCCACGGGTCCTATTCTCCCTGCCTAATGGAAACAACTTCCCAGCTTCCACCCTTTCTAAGCCATGCATTATCTTGTAAGTTTCTATTAGATCTCCCCTCAACCTTCTAAACTCTAATGAATACAATCCCAGGATCCTCAGCTGGTCATCGTATGTTAGGCCTAATATTCCAGGGATCATCCATGTGAATCTCCACTGGACACGTTCCAGTGCCAGTATGTCCTTCCTGACGTAGGGCCCAAAATTGGACACAGTATTCTAAATGGGGTCTAACTAGAGCTTTATAAAGATGGATTGAATATAAAAGCAGAAGCACATCGCTGCTTTTATATTCAATCCATCTTGAGATAAATGACAACATTACATTTGCTTTCTGAATCATAACTCAACCTGCAAATCAACCTTTAGAGAATTCTGTACTAGCACTCCCAGATCCCTTTGTACTTTGGCTTTATGAATTTTCTCACCGTTTAAAGAATAGTCCATGTCTGTTTTCTTTTTTCCAAAGTGCAAGACCTCACACTTGCTCATGTTGAATTTCATCAGCCATTTCCTGGACCACTCTCCAAAACTGTCTAAATCTTTCTGTAGCCTCCCCACCTCCTCAGTATACCTGCCTGTCTGCCTAACTTCATATCATCAAGGAACTTCGTCAGAATGCCCCCTGCCCTTTCATCTAGATCATTAATCTATAAAGTGAACAGCTGTGGCCCCAACACTGAATCATTCCCCACTTGTCACCAGCTGCCATTTTATCCCAAATCTCTGCCTTCTGTCAGACAGCCAATCCTCAATCCATGCCAGTAGTTCACCTCAAACACCATGGGCCCTCATCTTACTCAGCAGCCTCCCATGAGGCACGTTATCAAAGTTCTTTTGAAAGTCTAGATATATGACATCCACTGGGTTTCCCTGGTCTAACCTACTTGTTACCTCTTCAAAGAATTCTAACATGTTTGTCAGGCATGACCTCCCATGCTGACTTGATCTAATCTGACCCTGCACTTCCAAGAATTTAGAAATTTCATCCTTAACGATGGATTCTAGATATTTACCTACAACCAAGGTTAGGCTGATCGGCCTAGAATTTTCCATCTTTTGTCTTGATTCTTTCTTGAACAAAGGGGTTACAACAGCAATTTTCCAATCATCTATCATCACAGCCATTTGATACTACATAGGTAGACCACCTTCTAAATGCAGATATATGTCCTCATTTCTGTCTTTAAAAGCTTCCTACGTATTCTGAGACTCTGTCTCCTGGAGCTAGATCCCAAGAGTAACAACATCTGCATCCACCCTATGTGTCCTGAATGAACTTTCTTCATTTCAATCAGATTCTGCAGAATTCAAATCCACTTTCCTCAATCATCCCCATAAGGCACTCCTATCATCCAAGGGTTTAATCTGACCATCCTCTGTGTTCTCATATAAGTAAATCCTTTACATAATACTCCAGGTCAGGTCTCATCAACCTCTGTACAACTGCAACAACTTACACCTATAACCAAATCCTCTCGTAATAAATGCAGACATACCATCTGTGTTCCCAACTGCTTGCTCCACCTTCATTGTAGCATTTTGTGACTCATGGTCAATGACTTGTAAATTCCTTTGGATATCAATACTTGCCAATTTCTCACCATAGAGTCACAGAGTCATAGAAATGTACAGCATAGAAACAGACTCTTCATCCCAACTCATCCATACTGACCAGATATGCTAAATTAATTTAGTCCCATTTACCAGCATTTGGTCCATGTCCCTCTAAACCCTTCCTATTCATATACCCATCCAAATGCCTTTTAAATGTTGTTGTACCAGCCTCCACCAGTCCCTCTGGCAGCTCATTCCATACACGCGCCACCCTCTGCATGAAAACCTTTTAAATCTTTCTGCTCTCACCTACACCTATGAGCTCTAGTTTCGGACTCCCACACCCTTGGGAAAAGACCTTGGCTATTCACCTGATTCATATCCCTCATGTAAGGTCATCCCTCAGCCTCCGGTTCTCCATGGATAACGGGCCCAGCTTAATCAGCTTCTCCCTATAGGTCAATTCCTCCAACCTTCTCAGTATCCTGTGAATACTTTCTGAACCTTTTTCAAGTTTCACAGCATCTTCCCTATAGCAGGGAGACTAGAATTGTACACAGTATTGCAAAAGTGGCCTAACCAATGCCCTGTGCAACCACAACATGACCTCCCAATTCCTATACTCAATGCTCTGACAATAAAGGAAAGCATATCAAATGCCATCTTCTCACTACCCTGTCTGCCTGTGACCCCACTTTTAAGGAACCATAAACCTGTACTCCATTGTCTTTCTGTTCAGCAACACTGCCTAGGGCATTACTATTAAGTCTATAAGTCCGGCTCTAATTGCTTTCCCAAAATGCAGCACTTTGTATTTATCTAAATTAAACTCTATCTGCCACATCTCAGCCCAATTGGCCCATCTGATTAATATCCCATTGTATTCTGACATAACCTTCTTTACTGTCCAGTACATCATCAATTTTGGTGTCGTCTAAAAACTTACTAACCATATCTCCAATGTTCACATTCAAATCCTTTATATAAATGATGAAAAGCAGTAGACCCAGCACACTGTCTACATAGGCCTCTAATCTGAAAAACAACTTTCCACCACCACCTTCTGTCTTCTACTTTCGAGTCAATTTTGTATCTAAATGGCTAGTTCTCCCTGTTTTCCATGTGATCTAACCTGGCTAACCAGTCTACCACGTAGAACATTATCAAACCCTTAATGAAGCCCATATACACAATATCCACGCTCTTCCTTCATCAATCTTCTTTGTCAGCTATTCAAAAACACTCAATCATGTTAGTCAGGCATGATTTCCCATGCACAAAGCCATCTTGACTATTCTTAATCAGTCTTTGTTTTTTTCCAAATTCAAACAAATTCTGTCTCTCAGAATCTCCTCAAACATCTTACCCACTATTGACGTCAAGCTCATCAATCTATAATTCCTTGGCTTTTCCTTGCCACTTTTCTTAAATAATGACACCACTTAAGCCAAACCTCCAGTCTCTAGCACCTCAGCCACGGATTTTGATGAGACAAATATCTCAGCAAGGGGTCCAGCTATCTGGGGCCCACCTGATCACGACCTGAAGATTTATCCAACTTTCTGCATTTTAAGAAGCCCAGTACCTACTTCTCTTCATATGGACTCTTTTCAAGGTATCACTATTATTTCCCCAAGTTCAGTAATTTCCATATCCTTCTCCACAGTAAACACTGATTGGAAATACTTGTTTAGTATCTCATCCATCTCCTGTGATTCCACATGTAGGTGGCCTGGCTGATCTTTAAGGGACGAGAATGTGGTGCTGGAAAAGCACAGTACGCCAGGTAGCATCCGAGGAGCAGGAAAGTTGCCGTTTCGAGCAAAATCCCTTCATCAGGAATTCCTGATGAATGTCAGAAGGAAATTAATTTAAATAAATGTGAGATGCTGTATTATGTAAAAGGAAATCAGGGCAGGACTCATACACTTAATAGTAAAGTCCTGGGGAGTGTTGCTGAACAGAGAGACCTTGGAATGCAGGTTCATAGTACCTTGAAAGTGGAGTCACAGGTATATAGGATAGTGAAGAAGGCATTTGGTATATTTTCCTTTATCATCAGAGTATTGAGTATAGGAGTTGGGAGCTCATGTTGTGGTTGTACACGGCATTGGTTAGGCCACTTTTGGAATATTGTGTGCAATTCTGGTCTTCCTCCTATCAGAAGGATGTTGTAAAACTTGAAAGGCTTTCGAAAAGATTAACAAGGATGTTGCCAGGGTAGGAAGGTTTGAACTTTGGTTTGAACTATAATCATGTCTCACAAACTTGATTGAGTTTTTTGAGGAAGTTACAAAGAGGATTGATGAGGGCAGAGCAGTAGATGTGATCTATATGGGCTTCAGTAAGGCGTTCAACATGGGAGACTGATTAGCAAGGTTAGATCTCACAGAACACAGGGAGAACTAGCCATTTGGATACAGAACTGGTTCAAAGGTAAAAGACAGAGGGTGGTAGTGAGGGTTGTTTTTCAGACTGGAGGCCTGTGACCAGTGGAGTGCCACAAGGTTCGGTGCTGGGTCCACTACTTTTTGTCATTTTCATAAATGATTTGGATGCAAGCATAAGAGGTACAGTTAGTAAGTTTGCAGATGACACCAAAATTGGAGGTGTAGTGGACAGCAAACAGGGTTACCTCAGATTACAACAGGATCTGGACCAGATGGGCCAATGGGCTGAGAAGTGGCAGATGGAGTTTAATTCAGATAAATGAGAGGCGCTGCATTTTTGGAAAGCAAATATTAGCAGGATTCATACACTTAATGCTAAGGTCCTGGGAGTGTTGCTGAATAAATAGACCTTGGAGTGCAGGTTCATAGCTCCTTGAAAGTGGAGTCGCAGGTAGATAGGGTAGTGAAGAAGACATTTGGTATGCTTTTTTTAATTGAGTAAATGAGTTGGGAGGTCATGTTGTGGCTGTACAGTACATTAGTTAGGCCACTGTTGGAATATTTCATGCAATTCTGGTCTCCTTCCTATCGGAAAGATGTTGTGAAACTTGAAAGGTTTCAGAAAAGATTTACAAGGATGTTACCAGGGTTGGGGTATTTGAGCTATAGGGAGAGGCTGAACAGGCTGGGACTGTTTTTCCGGGAGTGTCGGAGGCTGAGGGGTGACCTTATAGAGATTTACAAATATTGAGGGGCATGGATAGGGTAAATAGGCAAAGTCTTTTCCCTGGGATGGGGGAGCCCAGACTAGAGGGCATAGGTTTAGGGTGAGAGGGGAAAGATATAAAAGAGACCCAAGGGTCAACTTTTTAACACAGAGAATGGTACGTGTATGGGCTGAGCAGCCAGAGGAAGTGGTGGAGGCTGGTACAATTGCAACATTTAAGAGGCATCTGGATGGGTATATGGATAGGAAGGGTTTGGAGGGATATGGGCCAGGTGCTGGCAGGTGGGACTAGATTGGGTTGGGATATCTGGTCGGCATGGACATGTTGGATGGAAGGGTCTGTTTCCATGCTGTGTACCTCTATGACTCTATGAGAGGCTGAATCGGTGGTGGCCTTATAGAGGTTAACAAAATCATGAGGGGCATGAATAGGATAAATAGACAAGGTATTTTCCCTGGGATGGGGAAGTCCAAAACTAGAGGGCATATATTTAAAGTGAGAAGGGCAAGATTTAAAAGAGATTTAAGAGGCAACGTTTTCATTTAGAGGGTGATACATGTATAGAATGAGCTGCCAGAGGAAGTGGTGCAGGTTGGTACAATTACAACATTTAAAAGGTATCTGGATGGGTATACCATTAGGAAAGGTTTTAAGGGATATGGGCCAAGTGCTAGCAAATGGGACTAGAATAATTTAAGCTATCTTGTCAGCATGGACGAACTGGATTGAAAGGTTAATTTCCCTGCTGTACACCTCCAAGACACTTTGACTCTATGTGTTAATTCCTCTGCCATTTTATTGTTGCCACCATCTCCATCTCCATCTCCACCTATAATTGCCTTCTAACTTTTTTCGTTTTGCTAACTTTTTTTGTTTTACAAATAGAAATATAAATTGAAGCTGTTATAATACAGGTTTTACACATGTCTCACGCATACACGTTCAGATTTTATTTTCCTATTTCTATTCAGTTTCTTTGGCTCTCCTTCACTAAATTCTGGATAGCTCTTAACTCCCACACTTACTACATTCAATAAGTAACGAGAGTAAAAGAGAGTCTTTGCAGGAAGCAGGGTGTGAGGAGGAGAAGGGTATTCTGTTTCAGCTTGGTGATCTGTGATAAGTCACAGGGATCAGTGCTGGGACCTTAACGGGTCACAAATTAATAACCTGGAGGAAGGAAGTGAACATACTGCAGATAAATTTGCACACTGCACTGAAATAGGTGGAAAGACAGTTTGCAAGACGTGCAGTTTATAGAGCGATATTGAGAATTCAATCATGTGACAAAAAGTTGGCAAATTGAGTGTAAGCCAGCTGTGAAACTGTTTATTTTGGAAGGGAGAACAAAGAACAGAAAATAATTTTTAAAAACTGCAAAAAACTACAATGCAAAAAGTATTGGGGATTACTTATGCAAGAAACAAAAATTGCAAAGTGCAGCAGGTAATTAGGAAGGGTAATGGACTTTTGACACTATGTCACAAGGCACGCGAGTATAAAAGTAGGGAAGTCTTACTGAACTGTGCAAGGCGCTGGTGAGACGACATGTGGAATTCTATGAGCAAGCTTTGGTCCTCTTCGTTAAGGTATCATTGCATTGAAGGCAATTCAGGGAGATTTCTCAAAAATGATTCCTAGCATGGAGGGATTGCCTTATCAGTAAAGGTTGAAGAGGTTTAGAATTTACTCTCTGGAGTTTAGAAGAATGAGGGATGGTCTCATTAAAACATATCGGATACTTAAAAGGTTTGACAGGGTAAATGCTGAGAGGATGTTTCTCTTCACGGGAGAGTCGAAGACCAGAGGGCTTAGTGGACGTGAGAAATGTCAAATCAGTCTCCAGGGCCGAACGGCCTACTCATGGTCCTATTTCTTATGGTCGTATGGAGTAATCGATGTAACTGTAGGAGTCTGTAATTTGTAAAAGTCAGTATTCAGGCTCAACGCTTGTTACATTGTTGGATTGCAATAATATGCTAATGAAGGATGGGCGAAAGGACTGTTCCCATTGGTTAAAACAAGATCCTGGAATATTTCGACTCGCTTCGTGAAAGAAGCACCAATCGGAAACAAAGGAGTGTAAATCAACCAATACAAACCTGCAGCAGGCTGATCCCAGCGGAAGGTATAAAAGGAAGAACGGCAGTTGTGACTGGTTAGTTGATGTTTATAGTTTGAGAATGTCAGGTCGTGGTAAAACTGGAGGTAAAGGCCGAGCAAAGGCTAAGACCCGTTCCTCCCGAGCCGGTCTTCAGTTTCCAGTCGGTCGTATCCACCGCCTTCTACGGAAGGGGCATTATGCTGAGCGGGTCGGGGCTGGGGCCCCTGTTTACTTGGCTGCCGTCCTCGAGTACCTAACCGCCGAGATCCTTGAGTTGGCTGGTAACGCGGCCAGGGACAACAAGAAAACTCGTATTATTCCCCGCCACCTGCAGCTCGCCATCCGAAATGACGAGGAGCTCAACAAACTGCTCGGGGGAGTCACCATCGCCCAGGGCGGCGTCCTGCCCAACATCCAGGCCGTGCTGCTGCCCAAGAAAACAGGGCACCCCAGCAAGGTCTACGCCTGAAGTGGAGACGGGATAAGGGGAAATCAAAACTGCCACAGAAAACAAAGGCTCTTTTCAGAGCCACCTACTTCTTCCCGAAAGAGCTTAAACTAAATTGTCTTATTACAATCTTCGACATGTTTCTTGGACGTGTTTCCATTGCAGTGCAATATTTGATAGTCATTTTAAAATCTATTTATAGAGGAAACTTCTACAAACGCAAGGATAATAAATGCTGCAGGGCGGTGGCTGTCACGTTCAATTATGATTTGATGTGACCTCAGGACCCCAAAAAAAGTATTTAGAAAGCAATTTGTCAAAAAGTAACCATACAAAAAATTAAATTTTAAGATCGTATCATGAAAACATGAGTGCAGTTGTTCTCAAATGTTCGAAAGGATTTTTAAAAAAGCTTTAAGACAATGTTCTATGTTTTGATTTCAAAGGAGCATCGTTGGGGGCCCGCTAGTAACGATTAATTTCAGCAAAATAAAAAGGTTCCACTGTCCTGGAATAGGGTAGTGGGGAAAGGTTAATGGTTTTGAGTCTGATGTGACTTCTGCCTTCCACCGCTGGTGCCAGCGAGTTTCTCCGGCACTTTGTTTTTATTTCCAATTCCCCACAACCTGCGGTGTATTTCCCCAAATAATTTATTCGAGCCTCCCACTGGGTTCTCAGTGAAGCAAACAAATGACTTTAACCCTCAAAGAATTGGGAGAGTTTCTGTGCAACGTGATTGTTAACAAATTCTGAAGAAACTTCGCAGGACCATGTACGATATGAAACACATTGTCGCAGATGTCAAGCAATCGCAGTTCTTTTATTTTAGCGTGTGATATGGTGCTTGGCTTATAGAGGTAATTAGTTTTCTCCCAGAGGATACAGAAACGAAACATATTGGAGGTGACTGGACGTCTTAGACGGTTAGAAACCGTTGGGTCGTGCTGATAATTTGAAAATTCAAGTCTCCCTCGCGCAATGAGACCGTTTCAGCTCATTTGCATAAAACGGCTCAGCTCCGACCTAGGGCCAGCCAATCACAATTCGGGTACTCATCCAATGAACGTGCACCTCCGCTGACCAATCAGGATACCGACTTCCTAGCAAATCAGGAGGCTGCATTCTCCACCAATCAATGATAGGCGCCGTGTTTCGTGCGACTCTGAGAGAAACGCGCGGGAAAGAGAAAAAGGGGGCGGGGCTCATCTGGAAGATTCCCAAAGTATTCGGCCTCTATTCCTCTCACATGAACACCAGGAAAAGCCGATAGCGCACTCACGTTAAAGGAGAACTGCCAAAGGAATTCAACGGGCAGAGATTTACATATTAATCAATCAAAACCTACACCTCCATTCTAACTGATTAATAACCATCTCGGTTTGGTCAATGCATTCGCACCGTTTGATCTTTTGCTATAAATTCTGTGTGTCCTAGGTATTCTCCCTCTCTCACTCGCTGCCTGGGGAAGGAGCGGGGCTCCGGAAGCTTGCGATTTCCTATTTGACCACAATCAGTGTGTGATTTTTGACTTTGCCCACCCAAGTCAAACATCGGCATCTCCACATCAGGATTAAAACCAAACAACATGCACCAAAGAATTGCGATTTCCCGCAATGACCATACATGGTCTTAACAAGCCGCTGATATTATATTAATAGTGGCTGCACTGTTCTGTGGCATCCCTTGTTTAAAATCGCAACAGAAGAAAGAGGCTATTCGGCCCGCCGTGCCCGTGCCGTCTCTTCGAAAGAACATTTTGTGCTTTCCCTCTTCTTATCTCAGGTCGACTACTGAATTCCCTTGTGGAAAACCTCGACTGAGGCTGCCACCCCCTCAGTTTCAGGCACTGACATTCAATGTTTCCCACCCGTCCATTTTCCTTTCATAAAGAGGGGAGTAGGAGTGAGGCAGCTTCATCTGTTGTTTTGCCTTAGTTTTCAAACGGTCTTTTATTTTTTTGCAAAGGAACACCAGAATCAAAGCATCCTGTGCTTCTTAGACGTCACCCAATCGTAAAGTCAAACAGCATGGAAACAGACCCTGAGGTCCAACCAGTCCACACCGAACATAATCCCAAACTAAACTAGTCCCAGCTGCCTGCACTTGGCCAACATCCCTCCAAATTCATGTATTTATCCAAATATCTTTTAAACGTTGTAACTGTATCCACATCTGCCAGTTTCTCGAGTAATTCATTCCCACACGAATCATTGTCTGGGTAAAAATATAGTTGGCCTCGTGTTCTTTCTTTTAATCTTTCTCCTCTCACCTTAAAATGTGCCCACTAATTTTGAACTCCCCCACCTAGAGAAAACATTCTTACTATTCACCTTATTTATCTCCGTCATGATTTTATAAACCTCTAGAAGATCACCCCTCAACCTCCTAAGCTCCAGTGTAAAAAAAAAGTCTTTCCAGTCTATTTTTACAATACTCAAAATCTCCATTCCCGGCAACATCCTGGTGAATATTCTTTGAACCATCTTCAGTTTAATACAGTCCTTACTATTACATGACGGCCAGAACTGTAGACATTCCGCTAGAAGAGGCCTTACCAATGTCCTGTACAACCTCAACATTACATCCCATCTCCTATACTCAAAAGTCTGAGCAATGAAAGCAACCCTTCGATTGATAGACACCACCTCTCGTCATGCTCAGGAATTCCAATTACACTCTGATTATAATCGTTTCTTCATTGCAGACGAAAAACAACAAAAGGTGAACACAACTGTGAGTTTGAAATAGGACATGCTCTGTAGTTTTGATGCTACCAAATAAAGCTGGAAATGAAGCATGAAGAGGAAATTGTTGTTTTCTCTCCTTCATATAAAGTTCCAATTTTCTTGCTGATTCATTCTGAAAGCTGTAAGAACAAAAAACAGCTTTGGCTACACCATATTGCAAAGGTTTATGTTCTGTACTGCCAAGCAACTATTTATTCAGAAACGCTGTACCTGTAATTCTCTATGGCATCATTGACCCATTACAACACAGAACAACACAATTCCTCCCATTGAGTCAGGACTGGCTCTTACATAGACTTCTCCAAATGGTCCAACCCTTTGTTCCCTTCCATCATCCCACCCCTCAGCCCCATAAATAGTGCAAAATGCCTTACTTTGAATGTCTATCTAATTCTCCTTTGCAAGTTATCATTGAGTTTGCTTCCACCATCATTTCACACGCCACAGGATAACTAAAAGCAGAAAGGGATTTTATGTTACTGGCGGTGTAATCCCTTCCTTTGCCAGTCACTTTACAACATTACAATCCAAAGCTGTGCAGGTCAGGTGAATTGGCCATGCTAAATTGCCATAGTGTTAGGTGCATTAGTCAGAGGGAAACGAGTCTGAGTGGGTTACTCTTCAGAGGGTCGGTGTGGACTGGTTGGGCCAAAGGGCCTGTTTCCACACTGTAGGGAATCTAATCTTAAAAAGAAAATTGAGGAGAAAGTGGGAGAATAGGGTTGAGAAACCTATCCGGCATGATTAAATGGTGGAGCTGACTAGATGGGCTGAATGGCCTAATTTCTGCTCCTATGTCTTTGGAAATGTTTCAGATAGGAACACAATACATTCTGGATCCTTTTCTTTTTACTCGATAACCATAACTTCAAAACATTAGATTTTTAAAAATAATAACCTTGATTCATTGTCTCTATATCCACCTTGTTTTCTGTGGTTGATCAGCACATGGTATGTCATCTGGATTTGAATTGAATGTTTATTTGATTATATGTTTGCATAGACAGGAGTCAGGCATCATATTTCTGTCTTCTAATATGACTTGTCCCAACAATTGATCATTGACATTCATTGGCATTACCATCACTGAATCTCCCCTGTCAACATCCTGTGGGTTATCATTGATCAGAGTGGGAACAGAGTAGATAAAGGGAAGGTATTCCTGCTGAGAAAGAACAAGAGGATATAGATTTAGAGTGATGTGCAAATGCAACAAGGATGATCTGAAAAATAAACCTTTACAAATTAAATAGGGTTTGGAATTCACTGTCTGGAAACATGGTGGAGGCAGGTTCAATTGAGGGACAATCCAGAGACACATCTGATAATCATTTGGAGAAAAATGGTGTGGAGGAATAGGGGAAAAAGGCAAGAGGTTGGAACCAGGTAACAGAACCAGTGCAAGGCTGAATTGTATCCTTCCTTATTCAGTGAATGGTGTGGTAACTAAACAACTCATTGGAGGGGGAGATCCACAAATATCCCATCCTCAGTAGCATAAGAGCCCAACACACATGTGCAAAAGATAAGGCTGGACATTCACAGCTAGCTTCAACTAGGAGTGCCAAGTGGAAAATCCTTCTTAGCCTCCTTCCAGTGCTCCCCAGCATTATAAATACTAGTTTTCGACCAATTCAATTCACTCCAATTTACCCATAACTGGGAAAAATCCATTGTTTTCTTGTCATGGCATTTTCTCGTCTGGAGTTTGATGCCAGTGCCAAATATAGATTAATTGAAATGAAATTTATCTTAATTGTCTTCAGTAAAGTATTGAATTGTTTTGATTTCATTTGCATCTTCAACAATTCCTTCAAGATAGGAAGCACTGGATACTGCAAAGTATACTGATTAGGGAGAACACACGGGCATTTTACACTTATGTGAGGAATAAGAGAATGGTCAAAGAAAGTGTAGGGCCGATCAGGGATAGCATAGGGAACTTGTGTGTGGAGTCTGAGGAGGTAGGGGAAGCCCTAAATGAGTTTTTTGCTTCTGTCTTTACGAAAGAAACGAACTTTGTAGTGAATGAAACCTTTGAAGAGCAGGTGTGCATGTTTGAATGGATAGAGATAGAGGAAGCTGATGTGCTGAAAATTTTGTCAAACATTAAGATTGACAAGTTGCCAGGCCCGGACCAGATTTGTCTTCGACTGCTTTGGGAAACAAGAAATGCAATTGCTTCACCACTTGCGAAGATCTTTGCATCCTCGCTCTCCACTGGAGTCGTACCTGAGGACTGGAGAGAGGCAAATGTAATTCCTCTCTTCAAGAAAGGAAATAGGGAAATTCCCGGCAATTACAGACCAGTAAGTCTCACGTCTGTCATCTGCAAGGTGTTAGAAAGGATTTTGAGGGATAGGATTTATGACCATCTGGAAGAACATGGCTTGATTAAATGCAGTCAACACGGCTTTGTGAGGGGCAGGTCATGCCTCACAAACCTTATCGAGTTCTTTGAGGATGTGACTAGAAACATTGTTGAGGGTCGAGCTGTGGATGTGGTGTATATGGCCTTCAGCAAGGCATTTGATAAAGTTCCCCATGGTAGGCTCATTCAGAAGGTCAGGAGGAATGGGATACAGGGGAACTTAGCTGTCTGGATACAGAATTGGCTGGTTGACAGAAGACAGCAAGTGATAGTAGAAGAAAAATATTCTGCCTGGAAGTCAGTGTTGAGTGGTGCTCCACAGGGCTCTGTCCTTGGGCCTCTACTGTTTGTAATTTTTATTAATGATTTGGATGAGGAGATTGAAGGATGGGTCAGCAAGTTTGCAGACAACACAAAAGTTGGAGGTGTCGTTGACTGTATAGAGGGCTGTTGTAGGCTGCAGCTGGACATTGACAGGATGCAGAGATGGACTGAGAGGTGGCAGATGGAGTTCAACCTGGATAAATGTGAGGTGATGCACTTTGGAAGGTCAAATTTGAAAGATGAGTACAGGATTAAGGATAGGATTCTTGGCAGTGTGGAGGAACATAGGGATCTTGGTGTGCAGGTACATAGATCCCTTAAAATTGTCACCCAAGTGGACAGGGTTGTTAAGAAAGTATATGGTGTTTTGGCTTTCATTAACGGGAGGATTGAGTTTAAGAGTCGTGAGAGCTTGTTGCAGCTCTATAAAACTTTGGTTAGACCGCACTTGGAATACTGTGTCCAGTTCTGGTCACCCTATTATAGGAAAGATGTGGATGCTTTGGAGCGGGTTCAGAGGAGGTTTACCAAGATGCTGCCTGGACTGGAGGGCTTATCTTATGAAGAGAGGTTGACTGAGCTCGGACTTTTTTCATTGGAGAAAAGGAGGAGGAGAGGGGAGCTAATTGAGGTATACAAGATAATGAGAGGCATAGATAGAGTCGATAGCCAGAGATTATTTCCCAGGGCAGAAATGGCTAACACGAGGGCTCATAGTTTTAAACTGGTTGGAGAAAAGTAGAGACGGGATGTCAGAGGCGGGTTCTTTACACAGAAAGTTGTGAGAGCATGGAATGCTTTGCCAGCAGCAGTTGTGGAAGCAATGTCATTGGGGACATTTAAGAGACTGCTGGACATGCGTATGTTCACAGACATTTGAGGGTGTATACATGAGGATCAATGGTCGGCACAACAACATGGGCTGAAGGGCCTGTTCTGTGATGTACTGTTCTATGTTCTAATTCCACTAGCCCAAGCTCTTCTAGTTCAATTACAATACTGGCATCTACCCGAAATGTGGAAAATTGCTCAGTTATGATCTGTATGCAAAAAGCAAGGCAAATCCAACCCAGCCAATTACCATCCCATCATCTACTCTCAATCATCAGTAAAGTGATGGAAGGGGTCATTAACAGTACTATCAAGCAGCACCAATTCAGCAATAACCTGCCCAGTGCCACACTGTTTGGATTCTCCAGGATCACTCAGCTACTGACCTCATTACAACCTTGGTTCAAACATGGACAAAAGAGCTGAATTCCAGAGGTAAGGTGAGAATGACAGCCCTTGACATCAAGACTGCATTCGACCGAGAGTTGCATCAAGGAGCCTAGCAAAACTGGAATTAATGAGTATCGGGTGCAAACTCTCTGCTGGTTAGAGCCATACATAGCATAAAGAAAGTTGGTCATGATTGATGGGGGTCAGTCATCTCAGCTCCAGGACATCTCTGCAGGAGTCCCTCAGGGTAGTGTCCTAGGCCCAACCATCTTCAGCTGCTTCATCAATGTCCATCGCTCCATCATAAGGTCAGGAGTGGGGATGTTCACCGATGATCGCACAATATTCAGCACCATTCGCGTCTCCTCAGATACTAAAGCAACCCATGTTCAAATGCAACAGATTCAATGACCAATTTTGGGCTGATAATTGGCAGTAATATTCATGGCACAGCTCTGAAGAAGGGTTATGCCTGAAACAATGACTCTCTTGCTCCACAGATGCTGCCTGACATGCTGTGCCTTTTCCAGCGCTATGCTTACACCTACACTTCTTCAACGCCTACACTCATGCCACACAAATGCCAGGCAATGACTACGTCTAACAAGAGCGAACCTAACCTGAGGTATATAGATAGGGTGGATAGCAAGAAGCTTTTTCCCAGACTGTGGGACTCAATTACTAGGGGTCACAAGTTCAGTGTGAAAGAGCCAGAGGGTGTTGGGTGCCTGGAATGCTTTGCCAGCGGATGTTGTGGATGTGGGCATGATACCATCATTTAAGACGTATTTAGATTGATACATGAATGGCAGGGAGCAAAGGGATACAGTTGAGATCGAGGATCTGGATTGGTGCAGGCTTGGAGCCCTGAAGGGCCTCTTCCTGTGCTGTAACTTTTTGTTTTTATTCTTTAACCACTGCTGCTTAACATTCAATAGCATTACCATCGCTGAATTCCCCACTGTCGACATTCTGGGGGTTACCTTTGACCAGAATCTGAATTGGGCTCACCATATTAACATAGCAGCAACAAGAGCAGGTCAGAGGCTGAGAATCCTGCAGCAATTAACTCACCTCCTGACTCCCTAGAGCCTGATCACCATCTACAAAGCACAAGCCCTGATTATAGTGCTGTACATTTTTTGAAATGGGACTTTAAACATTGTTCCTGTATCACCACTTGGGTAAATGTGAAATGTATTGTATTATTTAAAGATGATCAGGGAGTTTTCTTCCGTCCCAACCATTTATCACCCCAACCAAGACTGACAACATGGCCATGTGCATTACATTGCTAGTTGTGTGATATTGCTGTATAATAAAAATGGCTGCATCGTTTCCCTACATGGCAACAGTGACCACACCTCAAAAGCACAATTCAAGACTCTTATTTATATATGACCAATTTCAAAACAATTTTACACCCATGAGTGGTGAAATCCATTGTTTTCTTGTCATTGCATTTCCTCGTCTGGAGTTTGATGCCAGTGTCAAGTAGATAGATTAATTGAAATGAAATTTATCTTAATAGAGTACTGTGTTGAGTGGGATATTGAATTGTTTTGATTTCATTTGCATGTTCAACAATTCCTTCATATAACAGAGGGGGAGGTGTGGCATTGCTTGTCAAAGATAGTATTACAGCGGTGGAAAGGACGATGGATGAAGACTCGCCATCTGAGGTAGTTTGGGCTGAGGTTAGGAATAGGAAAGGTGAGGTCACCCTGTTAGGAGTTTTCTACAGGCCTCCTAATAATCCTGGAGATGTAGAAGAAAGGATTGCGAGGATGATTCAGGAGAAGAGTGAAAGTAATAGGGTGGTTGTTATGGGGGCTTTAACTTTCCAGATATTGACTGGGAAAGCTATAGCTCGAGTTCGTTAGATGGGTCGGTGTTTGTCCAATGTGTGCAGGAGGGTTTCCTGACACAATATGTAGACAGGCCAACAAGAGGTGAGGCCATATTGGATTTGGTTCTGGGTAACGAACCAGGCCAGGTGTTAGAATTGGAGGTAGGTGAGCACTTTGGGGACAGTGACCACATTTCGGTGACTTTTACTCTAGTGATGGAGAGGGATAAGTGTGCACTGCAGTGCAAGAGTTATAGCTGGGGGCAAGGAAATTATGATGCAGTGAGGCACGACTTAGGATGTGTGGCTTGGAAAAGTAGGCTTCAAGGCAAGGGCGCAATTGATATGTGGAGCTTGTTCAAGGAGCAACTATTGAGTGTCCTTGATAAGTATGTACCTGTCAGGCAGGGAGGAAAGTGTCGTGTGAGGGAGTCGTGGTTTAATAAGGAATTGGAATCCCTTGTTAAAGGGAAGAGGGCGGCCTATGTAAAGATGAGGTGTGAAGGTTTAATTGGGGCGATTGAGACTTATAAGGTAGCCAGGAAGGATCTGAAGAGAGAGCTAAGAGCAGCAAGGAGGGGACATGAAAAGTCCTTAGTTGGTAGGATTAGGGAAAACCCTAAGGCTTTCTATAGGTATGTCAGGAATAAAAGAATGACTAGGGTAGGAATAGGTCCAGTCAAGGATAGTAGTGGGAAGTTGCGTGTGGAGGCTGAAGAGACTGGGGAGACACTGAATGAATACTTTTCATCAGTATTCACTCAGGAACAGGACATTGTTGCCGATGTGAATACTGAGTCACAATTAATTAGAATGGATGGCTTTGAGGTATGTAGGGAAGAGGTGTTGGAAATTCTGGAAAGGGTGAAAATAGATAAGTCCCCTGGGCCTGATGGCATTTATCCTAGGATTCTCTGGGAAGCAAGGGAGGAGATTGCAGAGCCATTGGCCTTGATTTTTATGTCCACGTTGTCTACAGGAATAGTGCCAGAAGACTGGAGGATAGCAAATGTGGTTCCCTTGTTCAAGAAGGGGAGTAGGGATAACCCTAGTAACTATAGGCCGGTGAGTCTCACTTCTGTTGTGGGCAAAGTCTTAAAGAGAATTGTAAAGGATAGGATTTATGAACATCTGGATAGGAATAATGTGATCAAGGATAGGCAGCATGGTTTTGTGAAGGGCAGGTCGTGCCTCACAAACCTTATTGAATTCTTTGAGAAGGTGACTAAGGAGGTGGATGAGGGGAAAGCGGTAGATGTGGTGTATATGGATTTTAGTAAGGCGTTTGATAAGGTTCCCCATGGTAGACTACTGCAAAAAATACGGAGGTATGGCATTGAGGGTGAGTTGGAGGTTTGGATTAGGAATTGGCTGGCTGGAAGAAGACAGAGGGTAGTAGTTGATGGTAAAGGTTCATCTTGGAGTGCAGTTACTAGCGGTGTTCCGCAAGGATCTGTTTTGGGACCATTGCTGTTTGTCATTTTTATAAATGACCTGGAGGAGGGGCTAGAAGGTTGGGTGAGCAAGTTTGCGGATGATACGAAAGTCAGTGGAGTTGTTGACAGTGAGGAAGGATGTGGCAGGTTACCGCAGGATATAGATAAGCTGCAGAGCTGGGCAGAAAGGTGGCAAATCGAGTTCAATGTAGGTAAGTGTGAGGTGATTCACTTTGGTAAGAGTAACAAGAAGATGGGGTACTGGGCTAATGGTCGGATACTTGGTAGTGTGGATGAGCAGAGGGATCTTGGTGTCCATGTACACAGGTCTCTGAAAGTTGCCACCCAGGTAAATAGTGCGGTGAAGAAGGCATATGGCGTACTGGCTTTTATTGGTAGAGGAATTGAGTTCCGGAGTCCTGAGGTCATGTTGCAGTTGTATAAGACTCTGGTGCGGCCGCACCTGGAGTATTGTGTGCAGTTTTGGTCGCCATACTATAGGAAGGATGTGGAGGCACTGGAACGGGTGCAGAGGAGGTTTACCAGGATGTTGCCTGGTATGGTAGAAAGATCGTATGAGGAAAGGCTGAGGCACTTGGGGCTGTTTTCATTGGAGAAAAGAAGGTTTAGGAGTGACTTGATAGAGGTGTACAAGATGATTAGGGGTTTAGATCGGGTCGACCGTGAAAACCTTTTTCCACGTATGGAGTCAGCTATTACAAGGGGGCATAGCTTTAAATTAAGGGGTGGTAGGTATAGGACAGATGTTAGGGGTAGGTTCTTTACTCAGCGAGTCGTGAGTTCATGAAATGCCCTGCCAGTAGCAGTGGTGGACTCTCCCTCTTTATGGGAATTTAAGCGGGAATTGG
Organism: Chiloscyllium plagiosum; assembly: GCF_037043375.1. Lineage (NCBI taxonomy): Eukaryota > Metazoa > Chordata > Chondrichthyes > Orectolobiformes > Hemiscylliidae > Chiloscyllium > Chiloscyllium plagiosum. The sequence goes on along the minus strand of NW_028270173.1, from coordinate 5,601,893 downwards.
ATAGGCATATGGAGGATAGTGGGCTAGTGTAGGTTATGTGGGCTTGGATCGGCGCAACATCAAAGGCCAAAGGTCCTGTACTGCACTGTATTCTTCTATGTTTCTATTTGCTTGCCAAAAATTTGTTTCTTTTCCAGGTAGGGTATTTAAAATAATCTAGGATCGTATAGTACAGACAAATTTGATTTTAGTTTAATTGTAGATACTAATTAACAAATGACCAAAAACATATTGCCTGTAGACACAAGGGAGTGAGATACATAAAGAGACGGTCAGGGACAGTGTTGCGGTTGAATTTGAAATCGGCGGACTTCGGAAGCGGAGACACGTGACCTATTCGCGGTTGGAGGGGGGGGGGGCAGTCTCGCGGCCTTCCTTCGTTCTTCACCCAGGTCCGCTGATGCGGTATAAGAGAAAGGGCCGAAAGCTGTTTGTCGGTAATTGTCTTTACGCGATTGGTGTGTCATGTCGGGCAGAGGGAAAGGTGGTAAGGGTTTGGGCAAGGGCGGAGCGAAGCGGCATCGCAAGGTTCTGCGGGACAACATCCAAGGAATCACTAAACCTGCTATTCGGCGCCTGGCTCGCCGGGGTGGTGTCAAACGCATCTCGGGCCTCATATACGAGGAGGTGCGTGGGGTGTTGAAGGTGTTCCTGGAGAATGTCATTAGGGATTCGGTCACGTACACGGAACATGCCAAGCGCAAGACTGTTACCGCGATGGACGTCGTGTATGCGCTGAAGCGCCAAGGTCGGACGCTGTACGGCTTCGGTGGTTGAAGATAGTCTGAGTGGAAACGTGACTTGTAAACCAAAGGTTCTTTTAAGAACCACCAAAAGGTCCTTAACGGCGTGGAACCGCCCAAAGCGAGTCACTCGGTGTTTGTGGGTGGGTTTTCAACGATACAATTTAAGAATTGCGGATGCACGAGATCAGAAGCCTCAGGTTTGGAGCATCCATTGGAGTTAGATTAGATTAGTGTGGAAACAGGCCCTTCGGCCCAACAAGTCCACACCGACCCGCCGAAGCGAAACCCACCCATACCCCTATATTTACCCCTTATCTAACACTATGGGCAATTTAGCATGGCCAATTCACCTGACCTGCACATCTTTGGACTGTGGGAGGAAACCGGAGCACCCGGAGGAAACCCACACAGACACGGGGAGAACGTGCAAACTCCACACAGTCAGTCGCCTGAGGCGGGAATTGAACCCGGGTCTCTGGCGCTGTGAGGCAGCAGTGCTAACCACTGGGCCACCGTGCCGCCCACATTTTTTAAATTACACCTTCCTACACACTTTCAAATAACCAATCTGGCTTCTTTTCCTTTCAATCGGGATATCTCTATTTCCATTCATTTGTCTCTGCTCTGTCGACATCTCCAACTATGATTAGGTTACATTACATTTTAGATTAGATTAAATGGACCAGTGCCCTCAGAAAATTAGCTCTTTGTCCCCACAGATGCAGCCAGACATTGGCTTACAGTATTTATTTTTGCTTTATTATCTAAGCAAAGTTCCCTGCCCTAAATTTCGATCCACAATTTCGTTGGTCATTCTATACGGAATTTATTTGACGTGGATTTCCCGAAATAATGCACCCCGTGGTGCAGCAATCAAGATCATGGCATCAGTTTATTTGGGGATTAATTGTTGCCTTTCACTTTCTTCATATAAACATGTCGTCCATCCTTTTGGTCACTTTTCCCTACTTCATCCTCCTTCCTATTTGCCCTGAATAATGGCGAGCAACTTCAGGCAATCTCAGAATTATTTTCCCCAGAGGGAGTCACTGAACGTACGCAAGGCTGAGTTAGCTGTTTGATGGAGAAAAGCGAGTATACTGCTCTAATTTCAATTTTACCACATTACTTGAGATGTAATTGAGAAGGTGCAAAGCGAATTTATTACAACATTTCTGTCCTGAGCCTGCCCTGGCATTTAATTAGATCATCAACTTCAATGTCTCTTTCCCACACATTCTCCAAATCCTCAACGCCGTCAGTGTCCAGAAATCTAATCTTTATTGTCTTCATCTAACTCGAGGATTCAGCTTCCACAGTCCTCTGGGGTAGAGAATTCCAAAGAATCACAACCCTCTGAGTTAACAAATTCTCAATCTTCTAAACCCTGGAAAATAAAGCTTCAATCTCTCCTAAAGAAAACACCCTCTATTGCAGGGATCAGTCTGGTGAGCATCAATTACACTCTGGATTAGTGGTGCTGGAAGAGCACAGCAGTTCAGGCAGCATCCGAGGAGCAGGAAAATCGACGTTTCGTGCAAAAGCCCTTCATCAATTACACTCTGTCTATGGCAAGTATATCTCTCCTCAGATATGGGAACCCAAACTGTACTGTAGGCAATATTCCAAGTGAAGTCTCACCAAGGCTCTGTACAATTGCAGCAAGACATCTTTAATTCTAATCTCAAATCCCTTTTAAAATGAACGCAACATGCCATCTCTTTTCTTAACTGTTTGCCACATCTGCATACTTACTCATGGCATATTCCTAACCTTTCACCATTTAAAAAATATTCGGCCTTTCAGATTTTTCTACCAAAGTAAATAATGTCACATTTATTTCTATTACATTTGCAATGTTCTAGCCCATTACCTTAGGCTGTCTAAATACTTTTAAGACATCCTGGTAACATGCTTTCCCAGCTAATTCAATGTCATCTGCAAAATTGGGAATATTAATATTAGTCTAAATATAGATTGTGAACAGTTGTAGCCAAGCAATGACTCATGTGGTAACCCAGTTTTATCCTGAGGACTCCGATTTTATGCTGCAGAGACCATCATTATTTTACTTTCAGTTTTATTCTCTCTTTTTGGTTTGAAGCTGTGAGTTGAAACTATGAACTGAACTTTGAACAACATCTTGTTTTTAAAAAAATGTTTTCTTTTGACAAATGACCTGGAAGGATAATACACTGTACGGGCAACTGTAGATGAATTGACACTGAACTGTTGCTATGCTCAGGGCTGGCAGCTGGTTGGATGTTGAATCTCAGTCAAGGGGGGACCAGTACTAACCAGCCAACTGCAGAGAATGTTGGTTGAAGCAAAGAACCATTCTGACTGGGCTTTTGCTAAGAACCAGTGAAATGTTTGTAGTCTGTGCTCTTTTATTTCTCTTTCCCTCTCTCTCTCTCCAGTTATCGAATTGTTGAATGTTCTGTGCAAATAATCCCACCTTGTAGGAAATAATTAAATATTTCTGGACATTTGCTGAAACCATTGGATTTGGAATGAAACAAGGTATACAATTCTACTTGCCTGTGAACAATCCAATATCCAAGGATTTCATGAAAGCCTGGTATCCATTTTTTGGAAGTGTTTATTGAACTAGCAAATTACAATTCTTTTATTTTCTGTCTGTTTATCCATTAACTATCTCTGGCTATCTGTCTCTACATGAATGGAGATTATGAGCAAAGAAAATTGGGCTTTAAAATGTAGATATTAAATAAATTACCCTGTTGTCTATCTGTAATCTGCTAAAAGTACACAATTAATTATAAATTGTTATTTTTATCTTTAAATTATGGGCTTGGTGTCCAAGATTTGATATTTATAAGGTTCGGTTAGGAACAAGGTCAAATTTAGGGATCACTGAATGTTTCATTTCACTGTGTTGTGAATCCAGTGATGGTGAAGCTGATTTGCTTTGGTATGCTATCCCTGAGCCAGAAGCCTTTCCATTCCAGAGATTTATCAAGCTTCAATCCAGTTAGCTTTTCAAATACAGTCTTAATAATACAGGTTTCACTAGTTCCTTGGTGATCTGAGTACATCCAGGAGACATTTTGAAATTTCTTCAATGAATACAGGCACAAAATATCACAATTTCCTTGTTCTTCATGGTAAATTATCTTATCTTCACCTGTAATGGTCATACATTTGTCTCAGTTAACTTTTTCTTTTTCATATACCGAAAGAAACTTTTTAAAGACCACTGTTAAGTTTCTCACTAGCGTGTTTCTGTTCTTTATCATTTTCTTGGTCTTCCTTTACCTGGTTCAAAATTGCTCCCCGTCCTGAGGCTTACTTATTTTTCCTAGCATCTTTATAAACCACTTCCTTTAATCTCAGACATAGAGTCGCAGAGTCATAGAGATGTACAGCGTGGAAACAGACCCTTTGGTCCAATTTGTCCATGCTGAACCAGATATCCCAATCCAATCTAGTCCCATTTGCCAGCTCCCGGCCCATATCCCTCTAAACCCTTTGTATTCATCTACCGATCTAGGTGCCTTTTAAATGTTGCAATTGTATCAGCCTCATTAGCTATGGTTGATTTAGATATTTGTGTGTTTGAAGAATGCATATCTGTTATAAACGATGTATCTTTTCAAATGCTAGCTACTGCCTGTCTACGGGCATAGCTTTTGGTGATTTGCCCAATCCACCATAGCCAATTTGCCACTCATACCCTCTTAGTTTCCTTTACTAAAATTTCAAACTCTACTTTCAGGATGAACTACACCACAGTCAGATCTCAAAGGGTCCATTGTAGCAATGGTACTAATTAGACTTTCTCATTGCATAGTACTAAATCTAAAGTAGCCCAATCTCTAATTGATTGTGTTATATTGAAGTTCAACTGAGGAGTTGTGGATGCTGTTAGTTGCACATTTGTCAGTGAACATTCCCACTTTTGAACTTATGATGGAGGGAAGAGCATTGATGAAGCAGCTGGAAATGGCTTGGCCTGGAATATTTCACTGAAGAACTGGGCCCTTGTAATGCAGTGGCAGTGTCCGTACCTCTTGACCAGGAGACTCAGATTCAAGTCCCAACTCCTCTAGATGTATGTCATAACATTCCTGAACTGATCACGTAGAAAATGTTTACCTTGAAGAACTCCGTACAGACATGTCCTGGAATTCAGACGCCAGACTACCAACAACCGTACCATTTTCCCTTTGTGCCAGATATGGTTCTAATGAGTGGAATATTTGCTTTTTGATTCCCATTGATCCCAGTTTTGCCAGGCTCCTTAATGTCATACTTAATCAAATGTGACCATGATATCAAGTGCATTCACTCTCACCTCACCCTTAGTTTCATTTTAGATTCATTGAGAGTGGTGTCTGGAGATTTATGGCGTTTACATGCACTTAAATAAAGTCCTTGAAATCAGTGAGGTGAATAGTTCCATGCAGTAGAAAAATAGCATAGATAAGAAAATAGATGTTCAATGACAGTGCAAATGGGGACTGATTTGCTTCAAAAAGCAACAGGCAGGTTCATTCAGGGAGAAAGTGTTGATAACAACTATGTGCAATTAATTTAACTTTCTCAACAGCCAAGGTGGAAGAAGTCCTAAGTAGACAATAAGTTGGAAATAAAAATGTATGAGATGCAAAGGCTTTTAAGGTGTCAGAGGAAGATATTCAAGAAGGCTGTGAAATGTGTGTTGAAGGAGCAAGTGCTAAGGAGTTAGCAACTCAGCTATCAATCATGGGAAGAGGCGTTTTCTAAACAAATAATGAGTAAACATTAAAGTTGGCTGCAAATGTAATAGTCACACTAACTGCAAGGCGCTTTAAACTGTCCTTCACAGAGCTCTGAATATCTGTAAGGCTGTTGTTGAGGGAACAAGGGTTGAATATTTATTTCTGATATTTATAATGAGACCATTTCAACCATTTCCAGCATAGTGTAATGTAGGTTCTTTTGCATAAGAAACATTTAAAGTTCTTCTGTTAAAAATACATTGACAGCCTCTTGTGAATATTCTCTACCTGGCTTCCAGTCTGCGTTCAGCCTCTTGCTAGCTTTCTGTGAAATTCCACATTGACAGGAGGGATCACAGAAACACTCACACAAACACACACACACATACACACACTCTTTTGACTGTGAGAGCACAGCCTTTCAAACAAATGTCAGACCATAAACAAACAAGACTAAAGGGTTTTTTTGACAGGAAAGAGCAGGACCAAGGAAGGAGCATGTAGAAGGAGCTGGGTAGAATTGACTGGGAAAGGAGTCTAGTAGGAAAGACAATGGAACAGCAATGGCAGGGAGTTTCTGGGAATAATTCGGGACACATAGCAGAGGAAAAACAAGTATGGTACAGGGAGGATGAGACAACCATGGCTGACTAGAGAAGTCAAGGATAGTATAAAAGCAAAAGAGAAAGTATTTAACATGGGGAGGTACAGTGGGAAACCAGAGGAGTGGGAAGCTTACAAAGATCAAAAGAGGACAACAAAAAAAAGGACAGAGAAGATTAAACATGAGGTAAACTAGCCAGTAATATAAAGGAAGACTGTAAGAGTTTGTTTAGATCTATCAAGGGCAAAAGAGAGGCAAAAGTGGACTTTGGATCACTGGAAAACACACTGGAGAGATAGTAGTGGGGAACATGGAAATGTCTGAGGAACTGAATAATTATCTCGTATCAGTCTTCATGGTGGAAGACACCAGTAATATCTCAAACATTCAAGAGAGTGAGAAGGCGGAGCTGAGTATAGTGGTATTAGAAACCCTGAGTGGTGTGAAAGTGGATAAATAACCTGGATCAGATGGACTACACCCCAAGATTGTAAGAGAGATAGCTGAAGCGATAGTGGAGGCGTGAGTGGTGATCTTTCAGAAATCGCTAGAATCAGGGAGGGGGTCCCAGAGGACTGGAAATTGCTAATGTGACACCCCGTTTAAAAAGGGATTAAGGTAAAAAATTACAGACCACAAGCAGGTTAGACCAAGGAGAGCCAATCAATGTTATCTACCTGGACTTCAAGATGGCCTTTCACAAGGTGCCACACAGGAGGCTACTGAATAAGGTAAAGGCCCATGGTTTCAGAGGCAAGGTGGTAGCATGGAGAGAAGCTTGGCTGTCTGGCAGAAAGCAGAGAGTGGGGATAAAAGGGTCCTTCTCAGGATGACAGCCAGTGACAAGCAGTGTTCCACAAGGTTCCGTTTGGAACCACAACTTTTCACTTTATACATTAACGAGCTAGATGAGGGCATTCTGAGAAAGTTTGCAGATGGTACAAAGGCAGGTAGAGGGACAGGAAGCATCGTGGAGGCAGGGAGGGTGCAGAAGGATTTGGACAGGTTAGGAGAGTGGGCAAAGAAATGGCAGACGGAGTACAACATGGGAAAGTGTGAGGTCATGCACTTTGGTAAGAACAACAGAGACATGGTCTATTTTCTAAATGGGGAGAACATTCAGAAGTCTGAAGTACAGAGACTTGAGAGTTCTACTGTAGGATTCTCTCAAAGTAAACTTGCAGTTTGAGTCAGTAGTTAGGAAGGCAAATGCAATGTTGCTATTTATTTTGAGAGGACTTGAATATAGAAACAGGGGTGTATTGAAGCTCTACAAGAACCTGGTCAGACCACATTATGCACAGTTTTGGGTCTCATATCTCAGGAAGAATGTACTGGCCCTAGAGCATGTTCAGAGGAGGTTCACAGAAGCTTAACATATGAGGAATGTCTGAGGAGTTTAGAAGGGGTGTTCGAATTGAAACATACAGAATACTGAATGGTTTGGACAGTGTGGATGTTGGGAAGAAGTTTCCATTAATAGGAGGGTCTAGGACCCAAGGACACAGCCTCACAGTAAAGGGAAGACCCTTTTAGAAAGGAGATAAGTAGAATCTTCTTCAATCAGAGAGTGGGGAATCTACAGAATTCATTGCCACAGAAGGCTGTGGAGGCCAGGTCATTGAGTATACTTAAGATGGAGGTAGATAGGTTCTTGGGTATCAAGGGTTACAGGGAGAAAGTGTGTGAATGGGATTGAGAAACTTTTCAGCTATTCCAGGTGGCACACTGGTTAGCACTGCTGCCTCACAGCACCAGTTCTCAGGTCCAATTCCATCCTTGGGCAGCTGTCTGTGTGAAGTTTGCACATTCTTCCCATGTCTGCGTGGGTTTCCTCTAGATGCTCTGGTTTCTTCCCACAGTACAAAGATGTGCAGGTCAGGTGAATTGGCCATGTTAAATTGCCCATAGTGTTAGGTGAGTTAGTCGGAGGGAAAGTGGGTCTGGGTTATTCTTCAGGAGGTTGATGTGGACTGGTTGGGCCAAAGGGTCTGCTTCCACACTGTAGGAAAACTAATCAATGATTGAATGGCCTAATTTCTGCTCCCATGTCTTATCGTTGCCACTTCAGTCCCCATCTCCTCTTCCTTCCCCCAGGAAATTTCTTCCAAGGTAACCTCTATCCACGGCAGACCTGCCCTTTCGTTACTTGGTTAAGATAAAGATCGAAACAAATGCGTTAAGAAATGCTCAGCGAGAGCTGTCTAGGCTTTAGAGCTGAACCTTCCAGTCCCTGACCATTCAGGTGTCCAGCATCTACAATACTTCCCCTGAATGTTTCTAAATTTTGAAAAATGTGATGCTGGAAAAACACAGCAGGCCAGGCAGCTCATTCCTGAAGAAGGGCTTATGCCCGAAACGTCGATTCTCCTGCTCCTTGGATGCTGCCTGACCTGCTGTGTTTTTCCAGCATCACATTTTTCAACTCTAGTCTCCAGCATCTGCAGTCCTCACTTTCTCCATGTTTCTAAATTTTGTCAATTCTGATACTATTCATTGTTTTTCTCTCTCTACAAAATTAAAAATCACACAACACCAGGTTACAGTCCAACAGGGTTGTTTGGAAGCAGTAGCTTTCGGAGCGCTGCTCCTTCATCAGGTGGTTGTGGAGTAGAAGTTCGTCACTGAATTTATCGCAAAAGTCTAATGTGATGTAACTGACATTACATATTGAAAAAGACCTGGATTGTCTGGTAAGTCTCTCATCTTTTAGAATGGGCGTGTTGGTTTCAGCTATAGCGTCATAGAGATGTACAGCATGGAAACAGACCCTTCGGTCCAACCCGTCCATGCTGACCAGATATCCCAACCCAATCTAGTCCCACCTGCCAGCACGTGGCCCATATCCCTCTAAACCCTTCCTATTCATATACCCATCCAAATGCCTCTTAAATGTTGTAATTGTACCAGCCTCCACCACATCCTCTGGCAGCTCGTCCCACACACACACCATCCTCTGCGTGAAAAAGTTGGCCCTTAGGTCCCTTTTATATCTTTCCCCTCTCACCCTAAACCTATGCCCCTCTAGTTCTGGATTCCCTGACCCCAGGGAAAAGACTTTGTCTATTTATCCTATCCATGCCCCTCATGATTTTATAAACCTCTATAAGGTCACCCCTCAGCCTCCGACGCTCCAGGGAAAACAGCCCCAGCCTGTTCAACCTCTCCCTGTAGCTCAGATCCTCCAACCCTGGCAATATCCTTGTAAATCTTTTCTGAACCCTTTCAAGTTTCACAACATCGTTCCGAGAGGAAGGAGACCAGAATTGCACACAATATTCCAGAAGTGGCTTCATACGCAAATCGCAGAAGTCCCTACTAATTTACATTCTCAGGTGAACTTTAACAATCGGTGCCTCGTCGGCCCGTGTTTTCTCTCTCTACAGGTTGCCTCCTGCATTTTCATTTCTTATCACCCGGTTGTAGCTTTTCTTTTATGACCATGTTTGGGTGGCTCTGAAAAGAGCCTTTTTTTTTGGGTGTTGAGCCGTCTCCGCTCCTTTGCGCTTCTACCTCCGCTTCTTCCCCGCCGCCCGCTTGCCCCCCGCCGCCCGTTTGGGGGCTTTTCTGGGCTTGGCCGCCGTCCTCTTCCGAGGGCTCTTGGCCGCCGCTTTCTTGGTGCATTTAGCCGCCGCCGCCGCCCTCTTCGGAGCCGCTTTCTTTTTGGTTGCTCTTCCCTTGGGGCGGACCTGAGCTTCTCCTTCCTCCCGTTGTCCCTCTGCCACCTCCTCCTCCGCCTCCTGCTGCTTCTGTTCCGGCTGCATGGTGGCCGAGGTACCGGCCCCGGTGTCCGCCGCCGAACCCCCCTTGCCCGGGCCACCCTTCTCCATCGGTTCGTAGCCCGCGGCCGAGATAGTTTTCTTCAGGGCACCGCCGAGCTTGGCCGCCGCCTGCCGCTCCTTGACAGCGGCCACCGCCTCCAGGATCTGCTCGGCCGCCGCCGCGGTGGTAGCGCCGCCGCCTTTCTGCAGCCGGTGGGCGGCCTTCTTCTTAGCGGCGGCCGGGACTGCAGCAGACTCCGGGACAGCTGCCGCCGCAGCCGCCGCCCCGGGTACGTCACCTCTAACGGGCACCGCCTCTGCCATCGGACACAACTCCGCGCCCGTCGCACGCCAACAACTGGCGGAGCCAATGGCACCGCCGCTCCATATAAAGAGAGGGAGCGGACGGCGTGGAGACAATCTGCTGGTAGGCCACGCCCCCCCCCGCCGAGCCACGGACGCCCCACCCACTGCAGCTAGGCCACGCCCATGCACCGCGCCTGCACTATGCCACGCCCACCCACCTCCTCTCCTGCGATAGAGACTCACCAGCCCTATATCTTTCTGATATCTCTACCTCAGAGAGGCAGGCCATCAGCAGCTTCTCTGTATCTGCCCCTTGTCTGCCTGTCATGTTTGTTTTTCAAATGTCTGACTCTTGATCTATCTGTCCCTTGACCGTCTATTAACTGTCTGTCTGTGTACCTTTGTGTGCAGAATCATAGAACCTCTGCAGTATGGAAGCAGGCCACTCAGCCCATCGGGTCCACACCAACCCTCTGAAGAACATCCAACCCAGAGTCCCCACCCCACTCTGTCCCTGTAACTCTGCACTTCCCATGGCTAACCCACACCCCACCCTGCACATCGTTGGACTGTTCCTTCCCCTTGCTCTGGAAGGATTCTCGTTTTTCTGGGAAGATTCTTGTCGTTCTGAAAGTCTCTCCTTGTTCTGGAAAGCTCTCCTTATCGTCGAACGCTCATGTCATTTCGTTTTATCAATCTGTCTGTTCTTTGTTGTTGATTCGGGCGGCACGGTGGCACAGTGGTTAGCACTGCTGCCTCACAGCACCAGCGACCTGGGTTCAATTCCCGCCTCAGGCAACTGACTGTGTGGAGTTACACGTTCTCCCTGTGTCTGTGTGGGTTTCCTTCCAAAGATGTGCAGGTCAGGTGAATGGGCCATGCTAAATTGCCCGTAGTATTGGGTAAATGTAGGGGTATGGGTGGGTTGTGCTTCAGCAGGTCGGTGTGGACTTGTTGGCCCGAAGGGCTTGTTTCCACACTGTAAAGTAATCTAATTGTCTCTGTCTATTATCCATCTGTCTCTTAACTGTTGTTTGTGCGTCTATTGTCTGTTTCTTGTAAATATATTGACTATCTGTCTATTGTCTGTTCATTTTTTGTATATCCATTGTCGGTTTCTTGAATATCTGTCAATTGTTTCTTTCTTGTATGTCTGTCTATCATTTGTTTCTTGTATATCTGTGTAATGTTTGTTTCTTGTTTATTTGTCAACTGTCTGTTCTTTCTTTCCTTATATCTGTCTGTTACTGTTTGTATCTTGTATATCTGTCTATTGTTTATTGGTTCCTCCTGTTTATTATCTGCCTGTCTTCTTGTAACAGGGTCAGTATGTTGGTTAACAAATGATCAAGAAACCTGCACAACTCAGACTGTCAAACAGGGGTAAGCTGTTCAGACCCAGAAAAGACCGTCGAGGAGCTGTTTCACCTTTAAAGCACCAGGCGTGGTGCCAAGCCTCCAGAATTTGGTGAAGAATGACACTGATTCCCTGAGGTTTGTTTTTTTGCATCAATGTTCTATTACAAACCGGTTGCACTTTTCAGAAAATGAATCAGAGGATCTTTCCTCCTGTTTTCCTTTCGCCTCTTCATGGTCCATGAGGTCTTTGGGACTAATGACACCACACTTGCTCAGTCTCCCTGAGGTTGACAACTATTTTCCCAATTATCAATAATCTCAAATTCTGCAACATGACCAGTGTTTTATCACTGGAGTCAGGAATCTCAGAATCACTCTGGATGAGAACCTGGCGTTTTGCCTGTTTCTCCACATTGTAAGGACATCGGTGAGGACATTCATGCCGCTTGCTCAGTGTAGGTTACAGATCTCTTATAGCCCGTGTTAGCATGAAATAAAAAATGTCTGTACTGACAATCTTTATAGGGTAACTCACTAACAAACGTTTACTGACTTACACAGGTGGGGAACAGAAAGAAAGAGATTGTAATATTATAAACCGAGGGGAGGGAAAGAGAAGCTAACAGTCACTTTTCATTTGCAGGAAGAGCAGGGTTTGGGAAATAAAGACTAAACACCAACGGGGTAGTAACATTTCCAGAAATGAAGGGGGAGAGGGAGGACTATAAACTGGAGAGGAGGGTAAAGGTTGGCAGGGATTCTTTTTTTTTCTTTTGGTGAAGTAGATACTTAATGACATGGCCATGGCAAACTGGAATTTTGAGGACTATTCAGATTGTTATGAAATAACTCCACAAAGGCTGGTGTCCGGTCACCCAGTCACCCTTCATTCAGGTGGAGAGTCCTGGATACTAATTCCACTTCCACAGAGCCAGCTCTCAGAGTGAACACAAGCTCTGACCCTTCTGTTTATTTATTATTCCTACCTATGTTGCATGCGTGCAGCAAAGGTTCTTGTATTTTGTAAAAGCAGAGAAAGTATCGAGGAATGTATAAATTTTGGGAACAAACTGAAAAAGCTCAGCTGGTCTGGCAGCATCTGTGCAGAGAGAAGTCACAGTTAACGTTTTGGACAGAAGTGGGTACTGCAGATGCTGGAGATTAGAGTCAACATTAGAGTGGCGCTGGAAAAGCACAGCAGGTCAGGCAGCATCCGAGGAACAGGAGAATCAAAAATCGACGTTTCAGGCAAAAAATTTTCAGCTGAGGCCCACTGAAGATGTTACCTAGTATGGTGATGAAACGTCTAGAAATGAACCTTCCAGCTCAGCGAGCAAACCTACATCCAGAACCTCAACCTGAGCTACAAATCTTCTCAAAACTCGTTAACACCCTTCAATCGACAATAGGTGCAGGAGTAGGCCATTCTGCCCTTCGAGCCTGCACCACCATTCAATATAATCATGGCTGATCATTCCTAATCAGTATCCTGTTCCTGCCTTATCTCCATAACCCTTGATTCCACTATCCTTGAGAGCTCTATCCAACTCTTTCTTAAATGAATCCGGAGACTGGGCCTCCACTTCCTTCAGGGGGAGCGCATTCCACACAGCCACCACTCTCTGGGTGAAGAAGTTTCTCCTCATCTCTGTCCTAAATGGCCTACCCTTTATTTTTAGGCTGTGTCCTCTGGTTCGGCGCTCACCCATCAGCGGAAACATGTTTCCTGCCTCCAGAGTGTCCAATCCTTTAATAACCTTATATGTCTCAAATCAGATCCCCTCTCAATCTTCTAAACCCAAGGGTATATAAGCCCAGTCGCTCCAGTCTTTCAGTGTAAGGTAATCCTGCCATTCCAGGAATTGACCTCGTGAACCTACGCTGCACTCCCTCAATAGCCAGAATGTCTTTCCTCAAATTTGGAGACCAGAACTGCACACAGTACTCCAGGTGTGGTCTCACCAGGGCCCTGTACAGCTGCAGAAGCACCTCTTTGCTTCTATACGCAATCCTTCATCAAGCTTTTGGGTCGAATGAGAGAAACGTTCATTGATGCCTCTCTCCACACAGATACTTGCTGAAGTGTCTTCGAACAATTTCTGGACTTCGTTCCCCAAAACTTAACGCGTTTTAGTCCCTAACCTCACCCTCGCCCCTCCCCTCCCCTCCACCAACCCAGCGTGCGCCGTGCTTTCGGCTCGTAAGTCAACGTGGGGTCTGCAGATGCTGGAAACCAGAGTTTAGACCAGAGTGCGGTGCTGGAAAAGCACAGCAGGCCCGGCAGCATCCGAATTAACGTCGACGTTCCGGCTCCTGCCTGAGCTGCTGTACACCCCTCTGATCTAAACAGCAACAGATCAACGCCAGGGTCTGCCCGGAGGGTGCTCGCCGCTTTCGTGGAGGCGGGTTTGGTGGCTCTGAAAAGAGCCTTTGGGTTTTAAGTTGTTTGAGTGTGTGTGGGTGTGTGTGAGGGTATAGGAGTGGGTGTGTATGTGGGGGTGTGTGTGAGTGGGTGGGTGTATGTGTGTGTGGGCGTGTATGTGGTGGGTGTGTTGTGCCTGGGCGCCCGTTTGGGTTGTGGGGTTGGGATGGTGCTGGCGCGGCTCCAGGTTCGCGGAGACGCCAGCGAGCGCGGCTTTAATTCCTGCGCCTTTGGTTTTTGGTTTTCCTGGAGGTGGCGATGGTGGTCGCGGTTTTGGTGGTCGCTCTGTCGCCCGCTCCTCTCTTGCCCCTCGCTCGGGGGTTGGCGGGTTTGCCCGCCTTCATCTTCCTCCGGGAGCGGCCGTCGCTGCTGCTGCTGCTCGTGGTCGCGGCGGTGGTGGTGGCGGCCGGGGACTTCCTCCTATTGGCGGCGGCGGCCCGCCGGCCTTTGCCTCTGGTGCCCGTTTGCCTTTGCTGCTGCTGCTTCTGTCTCCGGCTGAGCCGCAGGCAGCCGCCCGCCTCCCCTCGCCCGCCTCGGGTCCCCCGACCTGGAGCCCGGCCCCGGGTCCGCACCAGCGAGCCGTTGCGGACCAGGTCGCCGACCGCCGTGCGGAGCTGCGACTTGTTCTTCTCTACGTCGTAGCCGCTGGAGAGCAGGGCCTCCCGGAGGGAGGTGAGGGACACGCCGCCCGGCTGCATGCGGGCCGACAGCGCCTGCAGGATCAGGTCGTTGATGCCCTGCGTCCGACGGCGCCTCCTCCGCCGCCCCCGCTGCAGGTGCTCGGGCAGCGGCAGCGGCGGCAGGTTGCCCTGTGTCTGCGCCCTCTTCTTTTTCTTGCGCCGCTTCCGACCCGCTCCCCCGCAGCCGCCCGTGCCCCTCCTCCTCTTCTTCCGCTGCTGCTGCTGCGGGCCGCCGGTGGTCACCATTCGGCGGCGGGGATTTCGAGACTGCAGCGGTCCGGGGGCACCCCTTCGGAAACTCAGCGCAGCCCCAGACGCGGCTGCGGAGTAAGGAGGGCGGCCGCCGGTGCCGGCCTTTTCAAGGTTTAAGGCGGACCGTGGAGGGTGGATGAAGTGGGGCGGGGACGCACACGCAGGGCTGCCAGCCAATCGGAGGACACGGCGCCCGGCGGCCGCCCAATCGCAACACGCCGCCCGTTCCGCGGAACACGCCCGTTTTCGGATTGACACGCCCATATTCCCCACAGGGCGCGACCAATTCACGGGACCCGCCTACTTCGGGACGGCCACACCCACTTCTCACTCGACACGCCCATGTTTTTTTCGAGGGACACGCCCATTTCCATCACACGTTCAACACGTGACAGTCATAGAGATGTACAGCATGAAAACAGACCCTGTATTGTCTGCACTTTTGTATGTAACGGTATTGTCTAATGTATAAATGTCATTGTCACTGTCTTGTCATATGTGGAACTGGGATTTGAGGTTTGTCCTCCTCTCCCTGTGAAATGGTTGAACAGTAGGGTTCGGGGCCTAGCTTTGCTGCTCCTCTCCCTTGTAAAATTGCTGTCTTTTGTGTACAGCTGTCAATGTTTTTTTTGTAAACTGGTTTGTAATTTGTTTAATAAAATAATATAAACAGGAAAAAAAAAAAAATGAAAACAGACCCTCAGCTCCTACCTGTCCATGCTGACCAGATATCCTAAACTAATCTAGTCCAATTTGCCAGCACTTTGTCCATATCCCTCTAAACCCTTTCTATTCATATACCCATCCAGATGCCTTTTAGATGCTGTAATTGTATCAGCTTCCACCACTTCCTCTGGCAGCTCATTCCATACACGTACCACCCTCTGTGTGAGAAAGTTGCCCCTTAGGCCCCTTTGATATCTTTCCCCTTTGGACTCCCCCACCCTAGGGAAGAGACCTTGCCCCTTTACCTTATCCATGCTCAAGATTTTACAAACCTCAGCCCTCAGCCTCCGACCCTCCACGGAAAACAGCCAGAGCCTATTCTCCTCTCCCTGTAGCTCAAATCCTCTAACACTGGCAACATCCTCATTAATCATTGCTGAAGCCTTTCAAGTTTCACAACATCTTTCCGATAGGAGGGAGCCCAGAATTGCACACAATATTCCAAAAGTGGCATAACCAATGTCCTGTACAGCCACAACATGACCTCTCAATAAAGGAAAGCATACTAAACACCTCCTTCACTATCCTATCTACCTGCAACTCCACTTTCAAGGAGATATAAACCTGCACTCCAAGGTCTCTTTGTTCAGCAACGCTCCCCAGGACCTTACCATTTTAAAGAAAAATTTCTTTTTTTTCCCCCCCCCACACTACCACCTAACTGCAGTAGTGCCGTGAGTGCGTGAGTGCGTCATAGTGAGAGACACAAGGTGCACAAATCTTTATTCAATTTCCACCACCAGGAAGATAGGAAAACACTCAAGTGGCCAGTGAAAAGCAGTGCCCTTCACAAAAGGGCAATGCTATGTAATCAAGGACCTTGCCATTAAGTGTATAAGTCCTGCCCTGATTTGTCTTTTAAAAATGTGGCACTGTACATTTACCTAAATTAAGCTCCGTCTGCCACTGCTCAGCCCATCAGCTCATCTTACACCTGAGGTAACGTTCTTTACTGTCCACTACTCCTCCAATTTTCATGTCACCTGCAAACTTACTAATTATACCACCTATATTCACATTCAAAGCATTTATATAAATGGCAAAAAGCAGTAGACCCAGCACCAATCCTTGCTGCACACCACTGGTCATAGGCCTCCAGTCTAAAAAGCAACCCTCCACCACCACCCTCTATCATCTACCTTCAAACCAGTTCTGTATCCAAATGGCTAGTTCTTCCTTATTCCATGTGATCTAACCTTGCTAACCAGATTCCCATGGGAACCTTGTCGATTGCCTTACTGAAGTCCATATAGATCACATCCACCGCTCCTGCCCTCAATCGTCTTCGTTACTTCTTCAGAACAAAAACTCAAACAAGTTAGGAAGACAAGACTTCCCAAGCACAAAGCCATATTGATCATCTCTAATCAGTCCTTGCCTTTTCAAAAAGATATACAAGATAAAAGCAAATTACTGTGGACACTGGAATCTGAAATCAAACGAAAAATTGCTGGAAAATCTCAGCAGGTCTGGCAGCATCTGTAAGGAAAGAAAAGAGCTGACATTTCAAGTCTAACTGACTCGAAACATCAGCTCTTTTGTCTCCTTACAGATGCTGCCAGATCTGCTGAGATTTTCCAACATTTTCTCTTTTGGTCAAAGATAATTCCTGTCTGTCAGGATTCTGTTCAACAACATGCCCACCACCAATGTCAGGCTCACTGATCTAAAGTTCCCTGGCTTTTCCTTACCACCTTTCTTAAATATTGGCTCTATGGTAGCCAACCTCTAGTCTTACAGCACCTCACTTGTGACTATCGATTATACAAATAACTCAGCAAGAGGCCCAGCAATCACTTCGCTAGCTTCCCACAGAGTTCTCAGGTGGAGAGAAATCAGTTACAGTTTCAGGTTCAGTGACCCTTCTTCAGAACTGATGGTACAAAAGAACAAAGAACATTTGCAGCCCAGGAACAGGCCCTTCAGCCCTCCAAGCCTGAGCCGATCCAAATCTGCTGTCTAAACCTGTCATCCAATCACTAAGCACCTATATTCCTCTACTCCCCACCTACTCATGCATCTGTCTAAATGCATCTTGAATGAATCTACTGTGCCTGCCTCTACTATCTCTGCTGGCAACGCGTTCCAAATGCCCACCACCCTCTGTGTAAAGTACTTGCCACATGTATCCCCCTTAAACTTTTCACCTCTCATCTTGAAAGTGTGACCTCTCATTATTGAATCCTTCACCCTGGGAAAAAGCTTAACTCTATCTACCCTGTCTAAACCCTTCATGATTTTGTAAACCTCAATCAGGGCCCCCCTCAATCTCCTTTTTTCTAATGAAAACAAACCTAATCTACTCAACCTGTCTTCATCGCTAGCACCTTCCATACCAGAACTGTACACAGTATTCTAAATGCAGCCGAATCAACGTAGTGTACAACTTTAACATGACCTGCCAGCTCTTATACTCAAGATTTACAAGGATGTTGCCAGGTTGGAGGATCTGAGCTACAGGGAGAGGCTGAATAGGCTGAGGCTGTTTTCCCTGGGAGCGTCAGAGGATGAGGGGTGAGAGGTTTCCAAAATTATGAGGGGCATGGATAGGATAAATAGACAAAGTCTTTTCCCTGGGCTTGGGGAGTCCAGAACTAGAGGGCATAGGTTTAGGGTGAGAGGGGAAAGATATAAAAGAGACCTAAGGGGCAACTTTTTCACACACAGGGTGGTACGTGTATGGAATGAGCTGCCAGAGGATGTGGTGGAGGCTGGTACAATTACAACATTTAAGAGGCATTTGGATGGGTATATGAATAGGAAGGGTTTGGAGGGATATGGGCCGGGTGCTGGCAGGTGGGACTAGATTGGGTTGGGATATCTGGTCGGCATGGACACGTTGACCGAAGGGTCTGTTTCCATGCTGTACATCTCTATGCTCTATGACTCTATATGCCTTCTTGACCACTATCCACCTGTGTAACAATCTTCAGGGTACAATGGACCTGCACTCCCAGATCTCTCTGCTCATCAACTTTTCCCAAGGCTCTCCCATTTACTGTATAATTCACTCTAGAATTAGACTTCCCAAAATGCATCACCTCACATTTGTCTGGATTGAACTCCATCTGCTACTTCTCCACCCAACTCTCCAGTCTATCTATATTACCCTGTATTCTTTGACAGTCTCCTATGCTTTCTGCTACTCCACCAATCTTTGTGTTATCTGCAAACTTACTGATCAGCCCAACAATGCTCTCTTCCAGATCATTTGTGTTTATTACAGACAACAGTGGCCCCAGCACCGATCCCTGTGGAACACCACTTTCTCCACTTGGTAGCTAGGAAAAGTTCAGTTTTTAATGTAGAAGATAGGATGTGGGGAGGGGGTAAAGCATAACTGACAGGTGGAGATAGAGACCAAAAGGACAACTGAACAGACAAAGGAATGGATAAATGGTCAACCTGGGAGAATGGACGTTTGCTAATGCAGACTATTAGTACCTAGCAATAGGTAGGTGTGTAATATTAGGTGTGATAACAAGGTCTGGTGTGTGGAGGTTGGGGTAAAGATCTGGGAGAAGGTGCCTCAAGTCCAAACGTTGTTGAACTCAAAGCTGTAGAGTTCCCAAGTGGAAAACAAGGTGCTGACTTCCAGCTTGTGCTGCACGCCACTGAAACATTGCAGCAAGCCAGAGTCAGGTGCTGGCCAGGGAATAGAGTGGGTGTGTTGAAGTGACAGGAAACTGGAAGCGCAGTCCTTTTTGCAGATAGAACACAGCTGATGTGCAAAGCAGTCAACCAATCTACACTTAGTTTTCAGGGAGAAAGTGAGGTCTGCAGATGCTGGAGATCAGAGCTGGAAATGTGTTGCTGGAAAAGCGCAGGTCAGGCAGCATCCAAGGAGCAGGAGAATCGACGTTTCGGGCATAAGCCCTTCTTCAGGGCTTAGTTTTCCCAATGTAGAGGGGGACCACATTGTGAGCAGTGAATGCAGTAAACTAGGTTGTGGGAAGACAATAGGTGCAGGAGTAGGCCATTCTGCCCTTCAAGTCTGCACCACCATTCAATATGATCATGGCTGATCATTCTTAAGTCAGTATCCTGTTCCTGCCTTATCTCCATAACCCTTGATTCCACTATCCTGAGAGCTCTATCCAACTCTTTCTAAAATGAATCCAGAGATTGGGCCTCCACTGCCCTCTGGGGGAGACCATGCCACACAGCCACCACTCTGGGTGAAGAAGTTTCTCCTCATCTCTGTCCTAAATGGTCTACCCCTATTTTTAAGCTATGTCCTCTGGTTCAGGACTCACCCATCAGCGGAAACATGTTTCCTGCCTCCAGAGTGTCCAATCCTTTAATAATCTTATATGTCTCAATCAGATCCCCTCTCAGTCTTCTAAACTCAAGGGAATACAAGCACAGTCACTCCAGTCTATCAGTGTAAGGTAATCCTGCCATTCCAGGAATTGCCCTTGTGAACCTACGCTGCACTCCCTCAATAGCCAGAATGTCTTTCCTCAAATTTGGAGACCAGAACTGCACACAGTACTCCAGGTGTGGTCTCACCAGGGCCCTGAACAGCTACAGAAGAACCTCTTTGCTTCTATACTCAATCCCTCTTGTTATGAAGGCCAGCATGCCATTAGCCTTCTTCACTACCTGCTGACCTTCATTGACTGGTGTACAAGAACACCCAAATCTCTCTGTTCTGCCCCTTTACCTAAATTGATTCCATTGAGGTAGTAATCTGCCTTCCTGTTCTTGCCACCAAAGTGGATAACCATACATTTATCCGCATTAAACTGCATCTGCCATGCATCTGACCACTCACCTAACTTGTCCAGGTCACCCTGTAATCCCCTAACATCCTCCTCACATTTCACCCTGCCACCCAGCTTTGTATCATCAGCAATGTTGCTAATGTTATTGCTAATACCATCATTAACATATATTGTAAAAAGCTGCGGTCCAAGCACTGATCCCTGCGGTACCCCACTGGTCACTGCCTACCATTCCGAAATGGAGCCGTTTATCACTTTGTTTCCTGTCAGCCAACCAACTTTCAATCCAAGTTAGTACTTTGCCCCCAATACCATGCGCCCTAATTTTGCTCACTAACCTCTATGTGGGACTTTATCAAAAGCTTTCTGAAAGTCCAGGTACACTACATCCACTGGATCTCCCTTATCCATCTTCAGAGTTACATCAAAACATTCCAGAAGATTAGTCAAGCATGATTTCCCTTTCATAAATCCATGCTGACTCTGATCTATCCTGTTACTACTATCCCGATGTGTCATAATTTCATCCTTTATAATAGACTCCAGCATCTTTCCCACCACCGAGGTCAGACTAACTGGTCTAATTTCCTGTTTTCTCTCTCCCACCTTTCTTAAAAAGTGGTACAACATTAGCCACCCTCCAATCTGCAGGAACTAATCCCAAATCGATCAAACTCTCGAAAATAATCACCAACGCATCCACAATTTCTCGAGCCACCTCCTTCAGTACCCTGGGATGTAGACCATCAAGCCCTGGGGACTTATCAACCTTCAGACCTAACAGTCTCTCCAACACCAATTCCTGGCAAATATAAATTCCCTTAAGTTCAGGTCCTTCAGCCACTGTTACCTCAGGGAGATTGCTTGTGTCTTCCCCAGTGAACACAGATCTGAAGTACTAATTCAATTCTTCTGCCATCTCTTTGTTCCCCATAATATATTCCCTGTTTCTGTCTTCAAGGGCCCAATTTTAGTCTTAACCATTTTTTTACCTTTCACATACCTAAAAAAGCTTTTACTATCCTCCTTTATATTATTGGCCAGTTTACCTACGTACCTCATTTTTTCTCTGCATAATTCCTTCTTAGTAATCCTCTGTTGTTCTTTAAAAGCTTCCCAGTCCTCAGTTTTCTCACTTATCTTTGCTATGTTATACTGTTTCTCTTTTAACTTTATATGTTTAACTTCCCTCATCAGCCACGGCCGCCCATGCCTCCTCCTAGGAACTTTCTTCCTTTTTGGAATGAACTGATCCTGCAACTTCTGCATTATACACAGAAATATCTGCCATTGTTCCTCCACGGTCATCCCTGCTAAGGTATTGCACCATTGAACTTTGGCCAGCTCCTCCCTCTTAGCTCCCTTTATTTAACAGAAGTACTGTCACTTCCGATTGTACCCTCTCCCTCTCAAATTGCAGATTGAAGCTTATTGTATTATGGTCACTACTTCCCAATGGCTCCTTCACTTCGAGGTCTCTGACCAATTCTGGTTCATTGCACAATACCAGATCCAGAATTGCCTTCTCCCTGGTCGGCTCCAGCACCAGTTGTTTTAAGAATCCATCTCGGAGGCACTCCACAAAGTCTCTTTCTTGAGGTCCAATACCATCCTGATTCTCCCAGTCTACCTGCATGTTGAAATACCCCAAAACAACTGCAGTAACATCTTTGTGACAGGCCAATTTCAGCTCCTGATTTAACTTACATCCGACATCCAGACTACTGTTTGGGGGCCTGTAGATAACTCCCATGAGGGTCTTTCTACCCTTAGAATTTCTCAGCTCTATCCATACTGACTCTACATCCCCTGATTCTAGGTCCTCCTGCACAAGGGACTGAATATCATTCCTTACCAACAGGGCCACCCCACCCCCTCTGCCCGTCAGTCTGTCCTTATGATAGCACATGTAGCCTTGAATATTCGTTTCCCAGGCCCTGTCCACTTGAAGCCACATCTCAGTTATCCCCACAATATCGTATCTGCCAATTTCCAAAAGAGCCTCAAGCACATCCATCTTATTTCTAATGCTTCGTGCATTCATGTATAGTATTTTTAATTTGTTACTGTCCTCACCCTTCCCATCAACTCCTATTTCAATCAACCTTACAGCATGATCCCTTTGAGTTTTCTGCCTCGTTGATACAGAGGTCTTTCTTGACTTCCCTTGTTCTAACTTTCCCTTCAATTTTCTTAAACATCCAGTTTGTCCACTCCCTCCCACCTCCCCCCTCCCCAACTTAGTTTAAACGTAGCTGTGTTGCAGTAGCAAACCTGCCTGCCAGATTGCTGGCCCCTAACCTATTAAAGGTGCAAACTGTCTCTTGTAGAATTTATGCTTACCACAAAACATACCCCAGTGATCCAAGAATTTAAATCCTTGCTTCCTGCACCAGTTCCCCAACCACATGTTCAAGTCCATTATCTCCCGGTTTCTGGCCACACCAGCCTGAGGAACTGGAAACAAACTGGAGATAACCACTTTGGATGTCCTGCTTTTCAGCTTCCTTCCTAGTTCTCCGAAGTCCCATTGTAGTATGTTCCTCCTCTTCTTCCCGACATCATTTGTGCCGACATGTACCACCACCTCTGGCTCTTCACCTTAGTCCTTGAGGATTTCCTGCACTGTCTGTGATGTCTTTAACCCTGGCACCAGGAAGGCAACACACCATCCTTAAGTCCTGCCTGCTGCCA
Source organism: Chiloscyllium plagiosum (assembly GCF_037043375.1). Taxonomy (NCBI): domain Eukaryota; kingdom Metazoa; phylum Chordata; class Chondrichthyes; order Orectolobiformes; family Hemiscylliidae; genus Chiloscyllium; species Chiloscyllium plagiosum. The sequence continues at coordinate 5,578,892 of NW_028270173.1, read as the reverse complement.
CAAAAACCGGTCAGTTCCTCTCACGATGGAGTCCCCTATTACCTTGGCACTGTGCGATGTTCCACTCTCCTGCTCTGTCTCCACGCCAACTTTTGATTGACAGACCTGGCCACCTCGCGGACTGGCAGTGTCATCTGTCTCTACTGGTTCCAAAAGATTCAACTTGTTCCTGACAGGGACTTCCCCCGGGGTCTCTTGCACCTGTCTCCTCTCTGCCTTCCTCATCGTCTGCTCTCTTCTGGTACGATTGGTGTAATAACCTCGCTGAAGGTCTTGTCCAGAAAGATCTCGTTCTCTCGGATGAGCCTAAGGTCCTCGAGTTCTTTCATCAGCGCTGCAATATGCTGTCAATAGCTGAACGTGCACACACTTTCCACACTTATACGAGCCAGACACACCAGAGTCGTTGACCTCCCACATCAAGCACGTCACACACTGAACCAGCTGGGCAGTCATGTCTTCACTCTCTTCAACTGTGGTGTAATCACTTCACTCAACCTCCTTGTCAAAGACTCCTGAGCTAAAGCCTCACTCTTCAATCGACAGGAACTTCCTTGGACCCTCTTTTTGGGGCAAGTCTGTGGACTTTTAATTTAGGTTAGAGGCGGCAGGAGGGAGGGAGGGAGGCCCTATGTTGTAGGACCTGGGGTCTAGAACACACCCACTCAAATAACAATCACTTACCTTCCCGACTGGCTTCACGCTCTGCCTTCACTTCTGCCCAGCTCCCGCTGCTCTCTGATGCAAAAAGCAGGTAAAGTGCTGCTTCACCTTGAAGGTGTGTTTGGGCCCTTGGATAATGAGGAGGGAGAAAGTAAACATGCAAGTGTTACACCTTCTATGGTTCCAGGGGAAGATGCCGTGGGGCAATGGGGGGGGTGTTGGGAGAGAAGGAGGAGTGGACCAAGGTGTCCCAGAGCAAACAGCCCTTGTGGGAGACTGACGAAGAAAGGGAGAGGAATATGTATCGGGAGCTGGTGGGCATCCTGCTGCAGATCACAGAACTTATGGCTAATGATCTTTTGGATGTTGGTACTAGCGTGATGGCAAGTGAGGACCAGGGGAACCCTACTGCTGTTGTGGGAAGGAAGAGACAGGGTGAGGGCAGAAGTGTGGGAGATGGTCCGGACCCAGCCAACTATGGTGCTAGGAAATCCCCAGTTGCGGAAGAAGGTGGACATTTCAGAGACTCCCTTTGTCAAAGTTGGCATCAGAACAGAAACAGGGGAATGGGAAAATTGGATAGCAAAACCCGAGTCAGAAGATAAAAGTTCAAGTATCATTCAAGCTGCTTGAGCGCATAAATTGAGGGTGTGAAGACTAGCTTGACCAATCGAAGCAAACCTAACTGTCTGACACACAACAGACCTGGTCAATATTAACTAAGATTGTGCAGGACATGATAAAACCACTGTCCTCTCGGTAAATCCTCGAGACAAATTTAGGATCATTTGAAATGAAGATCTCCCCATAATCTGCAATTTCAACTACAAACGTTACATCAGTTGTTTTCCTCTGTTTTGGATATCAAAACCATCTTAATAGCTATTTTTGCTACCATCACTTCATCTCCCTAGTCATACTCAGTTTTGACTTGGTATCATTTCATAGTTTTGTCTAATCCACCTTTCCTAAACATTTTCCAACATGTTAGCCTTCCAGCTTGCACCCTATTCTCATTCAAACCACTGAACAATCTACCCTGACCTCTTTAGATCTTCACTTTTATGGGCACTGTCCTTCCAACACTGCTGATTGGGTTTATTACTCTCGTTGATTCAAAAAAAAAAGTTATAAATTAAAAGATCCACTCCAGTATGTAGCTCAGGATGACACGTGTGCAAGACTGAAGTAATGCCATACTGTCAGAGGTTGCTAACTTACAATGAGGCATGAATACAGATCCTGCAAAAGTGATGAGCCTTAACAACTACCTACAGAGCTGAAGATATTGTGCTCCAATAGCTGCACAACCAGTCAGGCTGCTCCTGCTCAGTTGCATCTTTGTGACAAGGTGGAAAAAATTGCTCAAGTAGCAGGACAAATTATCCCTCCGTCAGTGGTATCAATCATTAGCAAATTGCGCAAAAAGAAGATGGTTGTCATTGTTTAAGGCCAGTCCTAGCAGCCATTCGACACCATTGCAGGAGGTTTCTCAGGCTGCAGTCCTCAGCCCAAGCATTTTCAGCTACATCATAGAGTCTTCTGCAACCAGGGAACACAGATTTATCCCACAGGGGAACACGGTATTTTCACACAGACCAATGCAAGGAGAGAGTGGTACGGAAATTAGCCAGTAAAGTCAGTGAGTATACTTTTGATGAGTTTTTGAGAATGAACATTAATCCATTTCACAGCTGGACATCAAGGATATGTTGTACAAGTGGAACACTCGTTGATTGTCTGTACAATCATGGGGTTTTTGTTTTTATTATGCAAGAGCAGAAACAGTCCATTCAGCCCATCCAGTCTGCTCCACCATTCAATAAGATCATGGCTGATTTGATCATCCTCAGGCCCACTTCCCTGCGTTTCCCCCATAACATCTCTCTCTCAGCCTTAACTATACTAAATACCCCAGCCTCAACAGCCCTCGGTGGTAGGGAATCCCACAGATCCACTCCCCTCAGAGGAGAAATTCCAGCTTCAATGGGTGACCCTTTATTCGAAGGTTGTGCCCTGTGGTTCTGGATGCTCCCACACAAGGGGTATCAATCTCTGTCTACCCTGTCAAAGTCTCTAAACATCATTGTTTCAAATCAGGACACTTCCTATTCTTCAAAACGTCCATAAGTACATGCCCACCTTCTCCTTAAGACCATCCCTCTATTCCTGATATTAGCCAAGTGAACTTTTCCTGGACTGCCTCCAATGACAAGTTATTTTTCCTGAGGTAAATAGGCCCAAAACCATTCACAGCTTCTCCACTTCAGTAATATGCAGCTTCTCTAGTCTTCTTGCCCAAAAGGATAACCTCACATTTCCCCATATCATAAGACCACCATCAGAGAGGCTCCTCACCCTCAATGATCTCAGTCTCTGCTCTGCTCCTCTCCAGACCATCCCTCTGCCACTCCCTCAGCTGATATTGTGACAAGCAGCAATTAGCCACCTCCAACTCAGATTTTAAAGGGACATTTTAACAGCCTGAAATGAGTCTGACTCAGCTGTGCATGGCCTCTGACATAACTACGGCTAACCATTCCAGCTTGGCAATCTAATACAATCAGCCAAAAGATGAGGACAACTGAATTCTCAGTGTTTATTGAAAGCGAGAGGAAACATCAAAGGAGCAAAACAAGAACAACTTTTGATCCAAGATCCAAATGGTCACAAACTGAAGCGTAAACTCACAGGTTCCCGAAACCCTGTCCATCCAGGAACCATTGCAAATTTCAATCCGAACTTGGAATGACACCAGGCAGCCAGACCGAGACACTCAAACCATATCCTTTGAATTTCATGTTACCTCACCTCAGTCAGGTTTGCTGCAATGAAATGGCTGTTTCTTTATGGTTAGATTCACTGAATGGAGTTTGTCAATGTGCTCTAAGGCTCTATGTTGCTTCAGGGGATGTGGCATTAAGATATTGTCCAAATATCTGCATTAATCTCTTTCACTCTCACCATTGATTTCCCAGGTTGTCCATTCACTCCCATAGCAGGGGCAAGAATTGACCTTCAATCCCAGGTAATGTCACTTTAACCTTAGTTACCTTTAAATCACTTATTCGTTCAATGGCATATTGAGGCACACAACTTAAAGTATTTGTGGGTAAATGGTAGTGTCCCTACCTCTGGAGCAGGGGCTCTGAGGTGAAGCCCCATGCCAAGCCTTGTTGGCTGTGGAAGGTTAGATATGGGATGTGGTCAAACAGAGTGACTGTTAACCTGGAAATCATTCTGATACACGTGACCAGCAGGCAATGAGAGAGGAGGGTCTCTCGGTCATACAGAAGGTAGCAGCACACCCCTACAGCCCTTTGCTCCTGAACATAGGCTGATAGAATTCATGGCCCAACCCTTGGTAGTGAGCAACATAGAACAATACCGCGCAGAAGAGGCCCTTCAGCCCTCAATACTGCACTGACCTGTGAACTAAAGGAAGGGAGGGAAAACAAGCTGCCTCATGCCCAGAAGCTGCCTGGTTACTACATCTTGTCATCATTGGTTAATACTTTGTTGGTGCTATCCTGAGATAGTACAGTTAAAGTTGTGAATCATAGAAAATGGCTTCTTTGGCCACTAGCAACATCCTGGGTAATTACCATCAGTCAGAAACTCAACTGGACTATACTGTAGCTACAGGAGCAGGTCAGAGGCTGGGAATCCTAACTCACCTCCTGACTCCCCAGAGACTGTCCACAAGGCCCAAGTCAGAGGTGTGTTTCACCTGTAGCCCAGCGAACAAGGTGGTTTCCATTAGCCTGGTGTTGGGGTCTCCCAATACAGAACTCTTGTCACCATGTGGAGATCCTCCCACTGCCTGGTGTGGGGGTCTCGTTCCAGCTGCACATTCCGGGTTTTCCATCATTCCTTAATCAGTTTTCCTGAACCCAGGAGCCATCAACTGAACTCTGATGAATTTTGTCTTAACATTACTTTGTATATTCTCATGTATGGTTTTGTTGTAAGAATACATATAGCCACAAATTTCTCTTCCATTCAACTCTATTTGATTCCATTCCATTCCATTCCATTCCATTCCAATGGAATACTTTAGAACACCACACAGCTCAACACCATCCAGGAACAAGCAGCCCCCATTGATTGGCACCATATCCACAAACATCCCCTCCCTCCACCCCCCCCCCGACACTCGGTACACACTGCTGTTACTATCTACAACATACCCTGCAAAAACTCACCAAAGTTCCTCAGACAGCACCTTCCAAACCCATGATCACTTCCATCTAGAAGACCAAGGGGCAGCAGATACATGGGAACACCACCCTCTGCAAGTTTCCCTCTTTCTCCAGTACATCAAATAATGTCCTTAGTACTGCCTCCTCAGCCAGAATTGGGAAAGTTTATCTCCCTCAATTCCAGTTTCCACCTCTCTCACCTTCACCTCATCCATCCATCCCTGACTTTTCTCTTCTCCCCCCCTTCCTTGACATCTCTTGTTTTCATTTCTGAAGATTGGGTTTATATGGATACTAACCTCTGACTCCAACAGCTACTTACACTATACATCCTCACCCACTGCTTCCTGTAAAGCATCTTTTCCCTCTCCCAGTTCCTCCATCTCCACCGATATGTTCCAACAAGGCCAACTTTGACAAGGGAGCCTCCGAAATAGCCACCTCCTTCCTGAACAGAGATTCCCTAGCCCTGTTGTTGACAGGGTCCTCAGCTCCCGTATTTCCACCCTCACCCCCTCTCTCTCACCCCCGTCCCTACCTACCATCTCAGCAGCTTCCACATCCAGAGGATCACCAGCCACCACTTCTGTCACCTCCAGCAGAATGCCAACACCCCCAGACACATTCCCCTCCCCTCCCTCATCCACCTTCCATAAGGACTGTTCACTCTGGAACACATTGGTCCATCCTTCTTTACTCCCAAGACACCTCCCCCTCAGTCCCACAGCATCTTCTTCCTCCCCCATCAGTATCCAAGGGCCCAGAAAATACTTTCCCTGTACTTCCCTCAATCTAATCACCTGCATTCACTGCTCACAGTGCACAGTGCAGTCTCCTCTACACTGGGGAAAGGAGATGCAGGCTGGGTGACACCTTCACCCTGCATGCAGAAATGAGCCCAAGCTTCCCGTTCCCTGTCACTTTAACCCCACACCCCATTCCCTGCCTAACATCTGTCTCCAGCTTGCTCAGTGTAACCTGGGAGAACAGCATCTCATTTTCTGCTCAGGAACTCTACAGCCTCTGGACTCAACATCAAGATCACCAACTTCAGGGCTAGAGCACCTATTCCCTTGTCCTTACCCCAAGCCCCACCCACCTGGCCTTGTTATTACAGTCTGCCATTACACACTTACCCTATGTCAGCCACTAACAGGACACAATCAGTGTATTCATTCTGACCTTATCCATTCCTTTTGTCTGTCCAACTGGTTTTCTCTTTCTCTCTGAGCTCCATCTCCACCTGTCACTTACTCTCCCCTCTCCCCAATTACCCCCACCTCTGTCATCACTTTCTATTCTGAGGAAGGGTCACCAGACCAAAAACATTAACTTTGCTTTCTCTCCACAGACACTGCCAAACCTGCTGAGCTTTTCTTGGTGATTTTTGTGTAGTTTCACTCAGTCCTCAAATCACATGACCCCAAATCTTCAGCACAGAGACCAGGGAATCATACCCAATCCTCCTAAGTGCCAGTCAGGTAACATTGCATTATCCCAAATACTTTCATGAAAGCCTCTCATTTTTAAAAGAGATACAAACAATATCTCCTCAATCAACAGTACTCTCTAATCCCTCCAGTATATCTCTATTACACTGCCTGGCTTAGAACCGGTTATCCCTTATTCCAATGCAAAGGTGGCTGGCTCTTTAAGACAGAGGCTACCCAGCTGGGCTGCGTTTGAAGTTAACGAGCAGTAAATGAGCTGAGGATAAAAGCCCTGAATCCAATACCCTCCTTTGTTAAATTGGCTTTGCTGAGAAGGTAGGGTTTAAGGGGGCTTGTTATCCTGGTCTGTCTACTGTATGTTCTCTCTGAATGTTCCTGCTGCTCCATGTTCCTTGAGGTCAGCCATCTACAAATTCCTCTTGTGGAAGGAGAGACCATTCCCCTGGTGACTGACCCTAGTTCTAGTCTGAGCCCCTCTGTGTGGGGACAGATCTGGAATGATATTCCCTGTTTCTGAAGAGTCAGTCTTGCCTCATTAGTGGCCTCCGTCTCGGCTGAGGGTTTGAGGATCTCTCCAGGTACTCTTGCACCTAATAATCTTGACCAGTAGTTAATAGTAGCATAACATTGAAACGTTAACGACTACAGGAGTAGGCCATTTGGCCTCTTGAACCCCCTCTACTATCCCATATGGTCATGGTCATGGTTAATCATTGACCTTAATATCCTAATCCTATCTCTGCCTCCCTTCCCATTCTCACATCCTGTAACCCCTTTTGCCCTAAGAACTATATCTACCCCCTCCTTGAAAACATACAATGTTTTGTCCCCAACCCCCTCTCTGTGGGTGAATTCCACAGACTCCCTACTCTCTGGGGAATACATTTCTCTCCCCTCAGTCACACTGTATCCTTAGACTATGACAACTTCCTCCCATTGCCCCCTCTTGTGCTCCCAACCCTGATTCTAGTCTCCTTGGTCATCAGGAACATCCTGCCTTTGTTTACCTTGAGCTAGTCCCTGCTAGAATTCTTTAGGTCTGAGATTCCCTACGGCCAAGCTCCTCCTCCTCCTCCTAATCTCACATGGGGTTAGGGGAGTGATGGGATGGAGTGGTGGGGGGGAGAAAAGGGGTTAGTGATGGGGTGGAGGGGTTTCCAGGAAATAGGAAAAGTTAGGGGGAAGAGTTGGAAGGAAAGAACCAAGGGAAAATGGTGAGAAAGCTCAGAACAATGAATGGGAGCTGGTATGATTGCTGTGGAAAGCTGTAATATTCTCCTCTGGCCTGGCTCTGAGGATGGTGAAAGGAAGGAGTGGGGGTGGAGAAGAGTTCTATTTGGATCCCTCCCATCATCCTTCCTGATCTGTTCGCAATCAGTTATTGCTGCTTTGTCGTGGTGGAGCACATGGTCAATTAATTGGATTTTGATCACTGGGTATTTAAGGCTTGGTCAAATAGCTGACTGTGAGCTGGAGGTTTTGGGGAAGAGGGTGTCATTGGCCAGGCTAGCATTTATTGCTCATCCCCAATTGCCCAGAGGCTGTGGGTCTGATGTCACATGTAGGCCAGACTGGGTAAGGAAAACTGTTTCCTTTCTTAAGGAGTCTTTCCAACGTTTGGCAATGGATTCATGGTCATGATTATCATAGAATCCTTGGTGTGGAAACCGGCCCTTCACCTAACAAGTCCACACTGTCCCTCAGAGTATCCTACCCAAACCCATTTCCCTACTTATTACTCCATGTGGGCGGCATGGTGGCACAGTGGTTAGCACTGCTGCCTCACAGCGCCAGAGACCCGGGTTCAATTCCCGACTCAGGCGACTGACTGTGTGGAGTTTGCACATTCTCCCCATGTCTGCGTGGGTTTCCTCCGGGTGCTCCGGTTTCCTCCCACAGTCCAAAAATGTGCAGGTCAGGTGAATTGGCCAAGCTAAATTGCCCGTAGTGTTAGGTAAAAGGGGTAAACGTAGGGGAAAGGGTGGGTTGCGCTTCGGCGGGTCGGTGTGGACTTGTTGGGCCGAAGGGCCTGTTTCCACACTGTAAATAATCTAATCTACATTTATCCCTGACTAATGCTCCTATCCTACACATCCCTGAACACTATGCAATTTAGTATGGCCAACTCACCTAACCTGCACATCTTTGGATTTTGGTAGGAAGCCCATGCAGACACTGGGAGAATGTTCAAGCTCCACACAGCATTTGTTTGAGGTTGGGATTGAACCGAGACAACTGGCGTTGAGGCTGCAGTAGACTCTTAACCCCCAGTTTTTTAAATTGAATTCAAATTCCACCAGCTGCCATGGCAGGATTCAAATCTGGGTCCCCAGAACGTTCCCTGGGTCTCTGAGTTAACAATCCAGCAAAAAGACTACTCTGCCATCCCCTTCCCTGCCCTTTTGACTCATTCACAGGAACATACCATTCAATGAAGCAGCTGAAATAGAATGTCACGAAAGGCACTGTGTAGGTCTAGCGGATGATGTTGTTTTTGCAAACTCAGGTATCACCCACACTGTAGGAAGGATGTGATGGCACTGGAGGGGGTGCCTAAAATGGAGCAGTTTGACAATGGGCTTGGGTGTGTGGAGGGAGGGGGTGGCATCTGATAGAGGTTTGTAAAATTGAGGGGTGTGGATAGGGTTGATAGAAAGCAGGTGTTCTCCCTGGTCGAAGGGTCAAGAACAAGGGGACATCCTTTAACTTACAAAGCAGGAGATTTGAGGAATGCTTTCTCTCACCCAATGGGTGGGATCTGGAATAGACTGCCTGGGAGGGGCATTGAGATGGGAAACCTGAACCTTTTTAAAAAAAAAAATACCTGCACGAGCACTCGAAGTGTCATTACACTTAAGGCTATGGGCACGGTGTAGAAAGTGAGGACTGCAGGTAGGAGTGTAGTAGAGTCAATGGGCCAAAGGGCCTTTCTGTACTGCATGACTCTATGGGATTGTGATATTTCTGTTAATACTGAGTTTTAAGAGTTTATCTTTCCTGCATTCAGTGACCTGATTGCATGTTGGAGCATACAGACCAAGTCTGAACCACGCTGGGCACTGTTCTGTCGACAGGTCCCAGATTTTGTTGACATTAGTTATCCTTCTCCTGAGTTTGGTCTGTCACCTCTCTGCAAAATAGTCAGTGATTTGTTTTTTTAATTGAGAAAAAGAAAAACTAGCAATTTCAGATTGCAAGCATCATTGATTTGTCGTCAATCCCCTCTGCAGCGTGGTTTCACTGGAACATGGAGCTTGGAGCATTGCCGAAAGACCTTGTTAATGTTAACACTGTGAACCGTAGCATCAAGCGATTGTCCACTTGTTGCCCCCTTTTTAGTGACATCCCAATCCATAAATGTTTCTCCTGATCAAACTGAGGAGCTCAAGTCAGCAGGCACTAGACACTCTCAAACTAAGTGGTCCGTGAGTACTTTTGTCATTTTCAGGTTTGTAATTGCTCTCTACAGGAAACGATGGCGAACTGCGTCAGTCGTGATGGTGAACAATCTGGGAGGCAGCAAGGGACAGATGCCCATTGTGGATTTAAATATCTGTGCTCCCCAGTAAGTTTGTTCCCCTCATTTTGTTTCTTTCTGTCATTTCAATATGATCACAGCTGATCATCCAAGTCTGCTCCTGATTTCTTCACCCATCCCCATTAGCTCTGAAGAACTTTTGCCTAACTTCTTGAAAGCAATCTTCACCCAATATGTAGAAGTTTGTTTAGTGTTCCGGGTAGGCTCCTTTTATGACGTGAGGCATCCTTGCAACCACACACTACGTGCCCAGTCCCTAGTTGCCCCTCTTGAAGGTGGGGGGTGAGCTGCATTTACTGCCCCTGTCCCTAGTTGCTCCCCCTTGAGAAGATGGGGGTGAGCTGCATTTACTGCCCCTGTCCCTAGTTGCCCCCCCTTGAGAAGATGGGGGTGAGCTGCATTTACTGCCCCTGTCCCTAGTTGCCCCCCCTTGAGAAGATGGGGGTGAGCTGCATTTACTGCCCCTGACCCTAGTTGCCCCCCCTTGAGAAGGTGGGGGGTGAGCTGCATTTACTGCCCCTGTCCCTAGTTGCCCCCCCTTGAGAAGGTGGGGGTGAGCTGCCGCCTTGAACCACTGGGGGTGAGGGGGGTGGGGAGAGAGGAGGGGAATGTTTCCATGTCTTTGAGGAAGGTCTCCCAGCAGAGGATTTTGGGTTCATTTTTCTCAAGTATTGGACTGCTAACGAGAATTATACAAATGTGAACTGAGGAGACCAATGCATGTGTTTTGTTTTGATTTGTTTTCCCAAGAGCTCAATCAGCTTTTGGTCAATATCTAATGACCAACTTTTGTACAATTCCAGTCAAGCTGAATATCCCAATCCACTTTTTTTATATAAAGAGCGTGTTCCATCTCTAATTTTCTGCTCACCTTTTTTTTCCGAAGATGATTGATTACAGCTGCAGTCTGGGTATTGATTTCCATTTTGGCTCAGTTTCTGTCCAAAACTGGTCTGAGCTGTGTTGACTGGGGGAAGACCATCTCCATTAGAATATGAAATGGAAAGTCTCCCCAATTAACATTCCCCTGTTCAAGCACAAAAATACCTGAAGAAATGTTCCTAGCTAAGGTGCTTGCCAATATACCCACTGCATCTTTTTGTCTCAATCCAGGGCATCAGGGGTCACTTTGAAGACAGGACAGAAATCCATGGAGCTGGTGCTGATGATGATGAGGAGGTATTATACACAGACGTAGGAAATATGCTCGTAATAGTGCACTTGCATGAACGAGTCACTCCAAAGGGTCTGTTACTGTCCTGTATGGCTCATTGTTGTATCTCTATCTTTGCTGAGTAGTGTGGTTAAGAGGACATTGAGCGCACTTACCTTCATTGCTCAATCCTTTGTGTAGGAATTGGGACGTCATGTTGAGGTTGTACAGGACATTGCTAAGGCCTCTTCTGGAGTACTGTCTGCGACTGGCTGCCCTGTTATAGGAAGGATATTATCAAGTACAGAGGGTTCAGAAGAGATTTACCAGCATGTTCCTGGGTATGGAAGGTTTGAGTTGTAAAGAAAGGCTGGAACTTTTTTCATTGGAGTGTTGGAGGTTGGAGGTTTATAAAATCCAGAGGGGTGTGGATAGGGTTAATGGTAGTTGTCTTCCTCCTAGGATGGGGATTTTAAGACTCAATGAGACATATTTTTAACTTAAAAATCACACCACACCAGGTTATAGCCCAACAGGTTTCATTGGAAACACTAGCTTTTGGAGAGCTGCTCCTTCATGTGGTTGTGGAGTATAAGACCATAAGACACAGAATTTATGGCAAAAGTTTACAGTATTGAACAAACCTGGATTGTTAGGTCTTTCATCTTTTAGAATGGGTTGCAGGTCACCTTAAGGTGATTTAAAAGAAGTTCTGGAGTTTGTATTAATGAAATGAAACCTGCGACCATTCTTAAAGATTTTTAACTTTGTCCGCCCCAGTCCAACAACAACTCCTCCACCTCCCCTTTTCTAGGTGAGAGGAGAGATTTTTAAAAAGACATTAGGCAAACATCTTGAGGATGGTTTACATTTGGAATGAACCTTGAGAAATTGGTGGATGCAGCTACAGTTACAATATTTAAAAGCCACTTAGATCAGTTCATGAATAGGAAATGTTTGGAGGGATATGGGTCAGGAGTAGGGGTAGATGGGATTAGTTTAGTTTTGGATTATGGTCAGCATGATTGGTTGGACTGATGGGTTTGTTTCCATGCTGTATGACTCTGACATAAGTTCCTAAGAAATAGGAGTAGGAGTAAAGTAAAACAGTCTTTTTTGATTCGGAGATGCTGGTGTTGGGCTGGGGTGTACAAAGTTAAAAATCACACAACACCAGGTTATAGTCCAACAGGTTTAATTGGAAGCACACTAGCTTCAATCACCTGATATTGTGATTTTTAACTTTTTTTGTTTGCCTTCACTTGTGAAGGCTTTGAGACCCTGAAGCCACCTTGTGGAGCTGCTACTCACTGGGTATAAATAGTAGAGTGTGGGTGGAGTAGAGGTGGAAGAGAAATGCACAGATTAGGTTGAAGCCTGAAGTTTAGTGTTGAATGTTAAGACAGGAAGTAAGCAGAGTGGACAGATTTAACCTTGGGTGGTAGTTTCTGGAAAAGTCTTTCAGTAATCCAAGATTTGATGATTGGTGTATCTCTAAATACCATGCATCATCGTGCTTAGATGTTATAACTAAGCCCAGTATTGAAGATCATTCTTGACCAGTCTATCTTGAATCCAAACCCATTTGATGTGAGTGTAAAGCCACCATCTGACAAAAAAAATTTGGAACATACAGAAACATTGCTAGGGATGAGACAAGAGAATGGGGTGAGGTAGAGGCAGGTAGGAAAAGTAATATTGGAGAAACTAATGGGACAGTAGTTTGGAAGATCCCCCAAGGCTGTTGAAGGTATCTACAGAGATGGCGGATACATAATTAATCATCATCCCAAATTCTACAGACTCTGGTTTGTTTCCTGCAGACTGAAAGGTAGCCCCTTGTTTAAGGAGGGAGAAAACTGGAGGCTTCCAACTTATTCCTGACTCAGTTAGAAAAGGGAGTCTCCTGTTTTAAAATGTGGGAACCAGATACTTTGGAAATAATGGTCTGTTTGGGTGAGTCAAATCGAATTTATGAAAGGGAGATGTTTGACAAACTTATTCCCATCTTTGTTACTGGTGGAGTAGACAATGGGGATTATCCAGTGGGTGAGGTGTCATTTTCTTCCTTTGGAAGGATTTTGATCAGGTCCAATACAGGAGGTTAGTGAACAAGATTACTAGCACTTTCTCAGGTTAATAGATAAACGGACAGAAAACCGTGGGAATAAACTGGTCATTCTGATTTCAGGCAGATCAAGAGCTAGTTTGGTACTACCAGGATCAGTGCTTTGGACCCCAACTCCTTGGTCTATTTCAATTATCTGGCTGTAACATTTCCAACTTAGCACGTGAGGGTTGATTGCATGTTAACTCTGTTGTGGGATCATTACTATCCTTGGCCCTTATCATGCTGTTTCAGGATCTTCTTGCATTTCGGATGAATGGTTACATCTACACAGATTTAAGTTTAAACATAACCTCCATTACCAGGCAGTGTTCTCAAGCCTCAATTTACAATGGGTACCAATGATTGGGATGAGGAGACCAAATGTAGGGTAGTTAAAGTTGATGATGAAAAAATAAGCCACAAGGTGGCAGAGTCTGAGGATAGAGAGGGGAAGGGTGGTCGGGGTTGGGGGGGGGGGGGCGGGAGGGGGAGGATTGGTAGTGTAATTTGAATGTTCCCATTTTTGTCGGGAAGAATAAAGCAGTTTACTTTAAGTGCGGAGGGGTCTGGATGGCTGGATATTTGAATCACAATGAGTTTGCAGATACAGCAGGTGACCAATATTGCTAACAAAGTTTGTTTTACTGCACGGGGAGAGGAATATCAATGATCTTCCTTTTCTTATTGCAGCTATGTCTTCACTGCACTGTTTTAGTCTCCTGTGTTTTAGAGGCAGTTCAGGGAAAGGCTCATTGCTGGGATAAAAGGAAGGATGTTTCCACATGCTAGGCCTGTATCTGTTGGCGTTTCAAGAGGGGATTCTCGATGAAAAGTCAGGTCCCAAACAGTCTTGAGAGGGTGAATGCTGAAATGGTGGCTGGGTGTGGGGTCACAGCTTTTAAAAATGAGGTCCCTCTTTTATAATGGAAACGGCGAGAGTTTTAAGTTTTACACTCTTTGACAACTAATTCACAAAACTGAAATAATCCTTCCCAGAGCGTGATGGAGGTCACTGAATGTGTTCGAGGTGGAATTTTCTGAGCAAGATTTGTGTGGAGTTGAGGTCACAACTGGTGATCTCTATCTGAATGACAGTGCAAAGCTGTAAGGACTGAATCCTGCAAGTCTGAGCCACCCTGGTAAAGAAACAAGGGTGACACTGTCTCTCCCTCACTGTGCCTTTTTAATACTGTTTAAGGAAGCCTGACAGTTAGTATGGCTGAGGTAAAAACAATGACTGCAGATGCTGGAAACCAGATTCTGGATCAGTGGTGCTGGAAGAGCACAGCAATTCAGGCAGCATCCGAGTGAGTTCCTCTGTACAAGGGGAACAGTGTTCTTGTGTTCACAAATTACTTTGCTGTCACCTCCAGGTCTCTGCTACAAAGGAAAATCACAGCAGGCTGGGCGAAGACTACCTTGATGATACCCTGGAGTATTTACTGGATGAAGTGGAGATTCCCCACATAATCTCTCCGGGTGATAACAAGTTTAGCCAGAGTTGATAAGTGCTGTACGATGTGAACAACGCTCTAAATTTATATTCCAAACTTCTCGAGCTGAATTTTAATTTGTTTGCACCTCCTACCCCACCTCCACTTCTGTTGTGTATTAGCACTCTTGCTCTCAGACACTTATTTTCATGTACATTTCAGACACCCATCCTAAAGCTAAGTTAGGCAGATTTTTAATTGACTGGGGAGTCTAGACTTTCAGGAGATGGGAAAAGTTGGAGTTTAAGCTACAAGCCAACCTGTCATGAGGCTGTACTGTAACAGAGCTGAGATTTGCCTTTACACCCAGACTATATCACAACGTGGCAAGTTTTCCACAACCAAACCACTTTGATTTTGTTTTAACTAACTGCCACCAGGAAAACACCTGTGTGGACAATTAACTATTTACAATCCGAGCTCATTATGTGCCAAGCGAATCCTCAAAACTGAGGGGGAGAGGGGAAAGGAGTTCAATCAGAATAGAGTTGGAGGTGGAAATAAAGCTCTGTATCCTCATGGTGCCCATCTCTCTCCAGCCAGAGGATATTCAATGGGCACAACACGTACCCTTTCCAAAAATATCAAGGCACAAACATTGAGGTAGAGCAGGCTTGGGGCTAGGCCTCAACTGGTCTCCTGCTTCTAATCCATCGTAACAAAGCCAAGGTTTTAAAGAGATTTTTACATCAAAGGGGTTGCACATGCCTCATTTTTAACCGAAAAAACCAAATCAGACCATGTGTGGAGCTGCAGGTCAAGGGGTGAGATACTAAACAAATATTTCACATCAGCGTTTACTATGGAGAAGGATATGGAAGTGAGGGAACTTGGGAAAGTAAATAGTAATCTTCTTAGAGTACCCACATTATAGGGGAGGAGGTGCTGGGCATCTTAACACAAGGGTGGATAAATCTCCAGGACCTGATCAGGTACTCAGTACTTTGTGGGAAGCTGGGGAAGTGATTGCTGGGCCCCTTGCCTTGTATCATCTCATGGCTATCGATGATACAGGTGAGGTGCTAGAAGACTGAAGGGTGGCTAATGTGGTGGTGCTGCTATCTAAGGCTGTAAGAAAAAGCCAGGGAACAACAGACTGCTGAGCCTGATGTGTGGAGGGTAAGTTGTTGGAGGCAATCCTGAGGGAGAGGATTTGCATGTATTTGAAAAGGCAAGGACTTATTGTGAATTGTCAGCATGGTTTTGTGTGGGAAGTCATGTCTCACTAACTTGAGTTTGTTTTTCAATTGATAAGATTGAAGACAGTGGATATTGTCTACATGGACTTCCATAAGGCATTCGACAAGGTTCCCCAAGGTTAGGAAGGTTAGATCATGTGGAATACAGGGAGAACCAACACTTTGGATACAGAACTGGCTTAAAGGTAGAAGACAGAGGGTGGTGGAGGGTTGCTTTTCAGACTGGAGGCCTGTAACCAATGGTGTGCCACAAGGATCAGTGCTGGGTCCACAACTTTTCGTCATTATATAAATGATTAACTATACTTATGTTAGTAAATAATTGCAGATGACACCCAAATTGGAGGTGTAGTGGTCAGTGAAGAAGTTTAACTCAGTACAAGAAATAGATAAGTCCCCTGGACTGGATGGTATTTATCCTAGGATTCTCTGGGAAGCCAGGGAGGTTTTGATCTTTGTCATCATTGTCTACAGGAATAGTGCCAGAAGATTGAACGATAGCAAATGTTCCCTTCAAGAAGGGGAGTAGAGACAACCCTGGTAATTATAGACCGATGAGCCTTACTTCGGTTTGTGGGTAAAGGATTATAAGAGAATGTACAATCTCGAAAGGAATAAATTGCTTAGGGATAGTCTACCGTACATGGTTTTGTGAAGAGAAGGTTGTGCCTCACAAACCTTATTAAGCTCTTTGAGAAGATGACCAAACAGGTGGATGAGGGTAAAGTGGTTGATGTGGTGTATATGGATTTCAGTAAGGCATTTGATAAGGTTCCCCATGGTAGGCTATTGCACTGAGGCATGGGATTGAGGGTGATTTAGCAGTTTAGATCAGAAATCGGCTAGCTGAAAGAAGACAGAGGGTGCTGGTTGATGAGACATGTTCATCCTGGATTTCAGCTACTAGTAGTATACTGCAAGGGCCACTGCTATTTGTCATTTTTTATAAATGACCTGGATGAGGGCATAGAAGGATGGATTAGTAAATTTACAAATGACCCTAAATTCAGGAGAGTTGTGGATAATGATGAAGGATGTAGGTTACAGACAGACAAGCTGTAGAGCTGGACTGAGAGGTGGCAAATGGAGTGAAATATGGAAAAGTGAGATGATTCACTTTGGAAGGAGTAACAGGAATGCAGAGTACTGGGCTAATGGTAAGATTCTTGGTATATAGATGAGCAGAGATTGGTGTTGATGTACATAGATCGCTGAAAGTTGCCACCCAGGTTCTTAGGATTGTTAAGAAGGCATACGGTGTGTTAGCTTTTATTGGTCAAGGGATTGAGTTTCAGAACCATGAGGTCATGCTGCAGCTGTACAAAACTCTGGTGTTGCCACATTACGGGTATTGCATATAGTTCTGGTCACCGCATTGTAGGAAGGATATGGAAGCTTTGGAAAGGATTCAGTAGGGATTTACCACAATGTTGCCTGGTGTGGAAGGAAGGTCTTATGGGGAATGGTTGAGGGACTTGAGGCTGTTTCTGTTAGAAAGAAGGTTGAGATTTGATTTAATTGAGTCATCTGATAATCAGAGGGTTAGATAGTGGACAGTGAGCCTTTTTCCTCAGATGGTGTTAGCTAGCACGAGGGGACATAGCTTTAAATTGAGGGGTGATAGATATAGGACAGATGTCAGAGGTAGGTTCTTTACTCAAATAGGAGTAGGGGCATGGAACACACTGCCTGCAACGATTTGCCAATTTTAAGGGCATTTAAATGGTCATTGGATTGGCATATGGCTGAGAATGGAATACTGTAGGTTAGATTGGTTTCACAGGGTGGTGCAACATAGAGGGCCTGTACTGCACTGTGATCTATGTTCTTGATCAGATGGGCCAATGGGCTAAAGTGGCAGATGGAGTTTAATTTAGATAATTGAGGTGCTGAATTTTGTAAAGGTAAAACCGAGCAGGACTTGTACACCTTAATGGTAAGGTCCTGGGGAGTGTTGCTGAACAAAGACCTTGGAGTGCAGGTTCATAGTTCCTTGAAAGTGGAGTTGAAATCAAACAGGATAATGAAGGAGACACATAGGGGTCAAGAGTGGGGTGCTGGAAAAGCACAGTTGGTCAGGCAGCATCCGAGGAGCAGGAGCGGTGATGTTTTGAGCATAAGCTCTTCATCAATATTCCTGATGAAGAGCTTATGCTCAACGTCATTTCCCCTCTGCTCTGATGCTGCCTGACCTGCTGTGCTTTTCCAGCACCCCACTCTTGACTCTGATCTCCAGCATCTGCAGTCCTCACTTTCTCCTAGTATAGTACATTTGGGTTATTGGTCAATGCATAGAATATAGGAGCTGGGAGGTCATGTGGCTGTACAGAACATTGGGTATTCCACTTTTGGAATACTGCATTCAATTCCAGTCTCTCTGCTATAGGAAGGATGCTGTGAAACTTGAAAGGGTTCAGAAAAGATTTACAAGGATATTGTTAGGGTTGGAGGGTTTGAGCTGTAGGGATAGACTGGGGCTGTTTTCCCTGGAGTATCAGAAGTTGACAGGTATCTTAGAGATCTATAAAATCATGAGGGGCATGGATAGGATAAATAGACAAAGTCTCTTCCCTGGGCTGGGGAGTTGAGAACTAGCTGGGCATAGGTTTAGGGTGAGAGGGGAAAGATTTAAAAGGAACAGACTGATGGTTAGAGGGGATGGGGTGGCCCCGTTGATAAGGAATGATATTCAGCCCCTTGTGCAGGAGGACCTAGAATCGGGATGTAGAGTCAGTATGGATAGAGCTGAGAAATTCAAAGGGTAGAAAGTCCCTCATGGGAGTTATCTACAGGCCCCCAAACAGTAGTCTGGATGTAGGGTGTAAGTTGAATAAGGAGCTGAAATTGGCCTGTCACAAAGATATTACTATAGTTATGGGGGAATTTCAACATGCAGGTAGACTGGGAGAATCAGGATGGTATGGACCTCAAGAAAGAGACTTTGTGGAGTGCCTCCGAGATGGATTCTTAGAGCAGCTGGTGCTGGAGCCGACCAGGAAGAAGGAAATTCTGGATCTGGTATTGTGCAACGAACCAGAATTGATCAGGGACCTCGAAGTGAAGGAGCCATTGGGAAGTAGTGACCATAATACAATAAGCTTCAATCTGCAATTTGAGAGGGAGAGGGTACAATCGGAAGTGACAATATTTCTGTTGAATAAAGGGAACTATGGAGCTATGAGGGAGGAGCTGGCCAAAGTTCAATGGTGCAATACCTCCTCCGTGGAGGAACCAGGGCATGTATTTCTGGGTATAATGCAGAAGTTGCAGGATCAGTTCATTCCAAAAAGGAAGAAAGATCCCAGGAGGAGGCATGGGTGACCGTGACTGACGAGGGAAGTTAAGAAACTTATAAAGTTAAAAGAGAAACAGTATAACATAGCAAAGATAAGTGGGAAAACTGAGGACTGGGAAGCTTTTAAAGAACAACAGAGGATTATAAGAAGGAAATATGCAGAGAAAAAATGAGGTACGAAGGTAAACTGGCCAATAATATAAAGGAGGGATAGTAAAAGCTTTTTTAGGTATGTGAAAGGCCAAAAAATGGTTAAGACTAAAATTGGGCCCTTGAAGACAGAAACAGGGGAATATATTATGGGGAACAAAGAGATGGCAGAAGAATTGAATTGGTACTTCAGATCTGTGTTCACTGGGGAAGACACAAGCAATCTCCCTGAGGTAACAGTGGCTGAAGGACCTGAACTTAAGGGAATTTATATTTGCCAGGAATTGGTGTTGGAGAGACTGTTAGGTCTGAAGGCTGGTAAGTCCCTGGGGCCTGATGGTCTACATCCCAGGGTACTGAAGGAGGTGTCTCGAGAAATCGTGGATGCACTGGTGATCATTTTCCAATGTTCTATAGATTCAGGATCAGTTCCTGCGGATTGGAGGGTGGCTAATGTTGTCCCACTTTTTAAAGAAAGGAGGGAGAGAAAGCAGGGAATTATAGACCCAGTAAGTCTGACCTCAGTGGTGGGAAAGATGCTGGAGTCAATTATGAAGGATGAAATTGACACATCTGGATAGCAGTAACAGGATAGGACTGAGTCAGCATGGATTTATGAAGGGGAAATCATGCTTGACTAATCTTCTGGAATGTTTTGATGATGTAACTCTGAAGATGGATAAGGGAGATCCAGTGGATGTAGTGTGCCTGGACTTTCAGAAAGTTTTTGATAAAGTCCCACAGGAGGTTAGTGAGCAAAATTAGGGCGCATGGTATTCAGGGCAAAATACTGACTTGGATTGAAAGTTGGTTGGCTGACAGGAAACAAAGAGTAGTAATAAACGGCTCAATTTCGGAATGGTAGGCAGTGACCAGTGGGGTACCGCAGGAATCAGTGCTGGGACCGCAGCTTTTTACAATATGCATATAGATGATGGTATTAAAAGTATTATTAGCAAATTTGCTGATAATACAAAGCTGGGTGGCTGGGAGGAGGATGTTGGGAGATTACAGGGTGACCTGGACAGGCTAGGTGAGTGGACAGATGCATGGCAGATGCAGTTTAATGTGGATAAATGTATGGTTATCCACTTTGGCAAGAACAGGAAGGCGGATTACTACCTAAATGGAGCCCAGTTAGGTAAAGGGGCAGGATAACGAGATCTAGGTGTTCTTGTACATCAGTCAATGAAAGCAAGCATGCAGGTACAGTGGGCAGCACGGTGGCACAGTGGTTAGCACTGCTGCCTCACAGCGCCAGAGACCTGGGTTCAATTCCTGCCTCAGGTGACTGTGTGTGGAGTTTGCACATTCTCCCTGTATCTGCGTGGGCTTCCTCCGGGTGCTCCAGTTTCCTCCAGTCCAAAAGATGTGCAGGTTAGGTGAATTGGCCATGCTAAATTGCCTGTAGTGTTAGGTGAAGGGGTAAATGTAGGGGAATGGGTCTGGGTGGGTTACACTTCGGTGGGTCGGTGTGGACTTCGTGGGCCGAAGGGCCTGTTTCCACACTAAGTAATCTTAAAAAAAGATAGCTAATAGTATGCTGGCCTTCATAACAAGAGGAATTGAGTAGAGAAGCAGAGGTTCTGCAGCTGTACAGGGCCCTGGTGAGACCGCACCTGGAATATTGTGTGTAGGTTTGGTCTCCAAACTTGAGGAAAGACATTCTGGCTATTGAGGGTGTACAGCGTAGGTTCACGAGGTCAATTCCTGGAATGGTGGGACTATCTTACGTTGAAAGATTGGAGTGACTGGGCTTGTATACCCCTGAGTTTAGGAGACTGAGACGGGATCTGATTGAGACATATAAGATTATGAAAGGATTGGACACTCTGGAGGCAGGAAACATGCTTCCGCTGACGGGTGAGTCCTGAACCAGAGGGCACAGTTTAAAAATAAGGGGTAGGCCATTTAGGACAGAGATGAGGAGTAACTCCTTCACCCAGAGAGTGGTGGGTGTATGGAGTGCTCTGCCCCAGAGGGCAGTGGAGGCCCAGTCTCTGAATACTTTCAAGAAAGAGTTGGATAGAGCTCTCAAGGATAGTGGAATCAAGGGTTATGGAGATAAGGCAGGAACAGGATACTGATCGAAAGTGATCAACCATGATCATAATGAATGGTGGTGCTAGCTCGAAGGGCAGAATGGCCTACTCCTGCACCTATTGTCTGTCTATTAACCTAAGAGGTAACTCTTTCATGCAGAGTGGTGCATGAATGGAATGAGCTGCCAGAGGAAGTAGTAGAGGTTGGTACAATTGCAACATTTAAAAGGCATACAGGTCTATGAATAGGAAGGTTTAGAACAATATGGGCCAAGTGCTGGCAAATGGGATTAGAGTGGGTTGGGATATCTGGTTGGCATGGACAAGTTGGACCGAAGGGTCTGTTTCTGTGCTGTACAACAGTCTGCTCAGTTAGTGCAGAATGAGTATCACTGAAAAATGACATGGTGTGCCTGACATCTTGCACTCATCAAGAAAATTTGCAAGAATGTTAATTTAAGGGAAAATCATCACTTTAGTTTAGTGATTGGGTGAGTTTTTTGAGGTATTGCCATGGTGAATGTACCAGTTAACGACTGTCAGCTTTTGTTAAAATTTAAACAGGGCAGGTTGTTTCCTCAAGGCATTGCCTGAGGAAATATGATCGCAAATTGCTGTCACTTATTCAACTGAGGTGAAACCACAGCAGTGTGTCTGCTTCTTCTGTATGCAAAGTGCAGAGCCCTGGCTATTTAATATATGTCTAGTACATGAGTATATCATACTGGCAGCCTGACTATCCCAAACTGGCTCTCAGCATAATTATTTACACACTTAGGATTGTGTAGCTGACCAGTTGTGCAGTTCCACTTAATCGAAGGCAAGGTTGTCAACTTTGTAACTTCAGACTTTTTGCAACAAATTAAAGGGATTTGGGGGTGCCAGGGCATGCAGCCATTTTACCTGGCATCTCTCAGGCACTGAAATCCGTATACCACCTCAGTCACTTGGGAAATGAGCACAATGTCTTTTTGGCTCAAAGTTCAGGTCCCTCCCCTCCTCTGTCTGCAGTCGGCTGGGCACTCTACACTTCCCACAGCTGACCACCTTGGGAATCTTTCCATGAGTGTCTGACTGAGCCGTCGGGAATTGTTGGGAGTTGACTGGATCGGTGTCTCCTGAATATCACAGCCTCCATCCTGTAGAAGGTGGAACTGTAGGAATCTGTCAACTGTCCAGCAGAAGCAGGAGAAGGTTGTGGGTGAACCCCGGTCCATTTCTCCAGGCGAGAAGGCAGTTCATTCGACTGCTCCATTTCAAACAGGAGTCTGAGCACAGGTTGGAACCCATTACAACATGGAAGGAAATTCTCAGGAAGTTGCAGATGCAAGTATTGCAAACAAACATATCAACCCTCTTTTTTTTCTTTTCTGCCAACTGATTTTGTACGTAACATTAGCGTTAGTCAGTTATTTCTCAAGTATCGTTTGTAACAACAAACCTGAGGGTGATGAGGGACAGATAAATGCTGGTCAACCTATAGCACCCATATCCCACAAGTGCAGAACCTTTTTGAAGTTGTTTGCTTCATGCACAAAGTTAACTGTCTTTTGAGGATTTACTTTTAATTTCATTGTCTAGCTTCCAGTTAACCCCATGTTCCAGTTCAATCTTCCTCTTTTCCAGTGTTTGTTGTACACTGAAGCCTAGTGCCTAATTGCAGGTAGTATTTGTGGTGGATGATTGAATTAGGCACTGGTTTTATCACTAGTCTCCCCGTCTCCCCATCTCCCCACCTTCCCACCACCCCCCAGGTGTTACATTCCATCTAAAGCTGTGGGGAGGTAATGGTATTCTGGACAGACTATTAATCCAGAGACCCAGTACGTGTTCTGGTATCCTGGGTTTCAATTCCGACATGGCAGATGGTGGAATAAAGAGGAGTGTTGTCAGTTGTCAGGAAAACCCATGGGCTACACTGGTGTCCTTGTTGTAGCAAAGAGCATTCTGTATCCTTGCCTGGTCTGGCCAATACCTCATACCAGATCCACAGCCATGTGGTTGACTGTCAAGACAGTTAACGATGGGGAATAAATGCTCACAATCCCATGAATGAGCTCAAAAGAAAACTGCTTTTCCAAACACAAGCTGGTTACACTTGTTCAGAACTCTCTCAACACCTGGTTTAGTTGCAATCACAAGCTTTCAGAGCACTGTCCCTTCATCAGGACTATCACCTTGTGTCATGTGACTTCTGTCCTTGTCTACCCCAGTCCAGCACTAGCACCTCCACATCGTGGTTATGCTGGAAGTCCATTCCAAGATAAATTCAAAACCAAAAAAATCTAACTAAACTATCCTCATCCCCATGGCATTGATACCTGCAAAAAATCCTTACACTATGGAAGCAGGCCATTCAGCCCATCAAGTCCACACCAGCCTCTCATAGAGGAGCATCCCACAGACAGACTTCCCCTACGTTATACTTGTAGCCCTGTGTTTCCCATGACTAATCCCCCAGCCTGCACATCCCTGGACATTCTGGGTAACCTTGAGCTGCCAATCCATCTTTGGACTGCGGGAGGAAACCGGAGCACCCGGAGGAAACCCACGTAGACACTGGGAGAATGTGGAAACAGACCCTTTGATCTAACCAATCCATGCCAACCAGAATCCCAAACTAAACTAGTCCCGCCTGCCTGCTCCTGGCCCATATACCTCCAAACCTTTCACATTCACACACTTATCAAAATATCTTAAATATTGTAACTGTACCAACATCCACCACTTCCTCTGGAAGTTCATCACATATCACCCTCCATGTAAAACACACTTTGCCCCTCATGCCTTTTCAAAATCTCTCTCCTTAACTTTGTGTCCTTAGTCTTGAAATTCCCCCACCCTAAGGAAAAGACAGCTACCATTAACACTATCTATATCCCTCATTATTTCATAAATCTCTAAGATTATCTCTCAACATTCTACCCTTCAGTGAAAAACATCCCAACCTATCCTGCCTTCCTTCATAAGTCAAGTCTTCCGTTCCCAGAAACATTTTTTTCTAATGCACTGAGCTATTCACCGCAAGTGTCTTTTAAGTTTTAAAAACTGCTTCATTTAAATAGATATAAACACACTTCCTCTTAGAATTCAAAAATGAAACTAAGTTCTTACCTCCTTAGCCCATACAAAATTGAAATACAAACTAAACCTAAAACTGTGCATGGTTCTCCCAGCTTAGAACCCAAATATGCATGATGAATCTTGACCACAATCATTTACAATGTGGAGGTCCTAGTGTTGGACTGAGATGGACAAGGTCAGAAGTCACACGACACCAGTTTATAGTCCAATGGGTTTATTTGAAATTACCAGCTTTTGGAGCGCTGTCCCTTCATCGTGTGAGGGGTAAACTCTATCCTTCACCTGACGAAGGGACATTGCTCTGAAAACTTGTGATTTCAAATGACTATAACCTGGTGTTGTGTGACTTCTGACCTCTTATGTTTCAAAATCATTTTCCACATTCTCACTTTTTTAAAAAAAAATCCACTCCCACACCAGAAGTTATTTTCATCCACGTTTTGACCTGTTCAGAGTTGACATGGTATAGCTAGGGGGAAACTGTTCCTACTTATTGAAGTGAGATGAGGTTTAGCCAAAAAAAATCAGCAGAACTAATGTGAGGAAAAAAACAAACTTTGTCTATGTGATGGAGGCAGATTCATTTGAAGCTTTCAAAAGACAGCTAGAGAAATAAGGCTGTGCAGGGTTGTGAGCAGAAGGTGAGAGAACAGCAGTAAGTGAATTGTTCATCTGGGGAGCCATTGCAGTCCCAGGGGGCTGAATGGCCTCATCCCATGTACAAATGGTAACTCACTACCACAGGAAGCTGTGGAGGCCAAGTCTCTGAATATATTCAAGGTTTCTGGGAACTAACTGTATTGAGGGGTACAGGGAGAGCGTGGTGTTGAGGTAAGTGGATTGGCCAGGATAACATAGAATGGCAGATCAGAACTGAATGACCTACTCTGCTGCCTGTCCAATCCCCCGTGACCTCGACTCCCTCAGGTGGGATAAAACAATCACAATGCACTCAGAAAATCATTGAATATTCACAGACAAGCCAAATGCTAGCATTGAGTATCAAAATATATTAAGATCTCCAACATTTAAATATACATCTCAGTTAGCGAGATTTGAGAAGATTTGTAGCTCAGGTTGAGGTTCTGGATGTAAATTTGTTTGCTGAGCTGGAAGGTTCATTTCCAGACGTTTCATCACCATACCAGATAACCTCTTCAGTGAGCCTCTGGATGAAGCACTGGCGGCATGGCCCACTTTCTATTTGTGTTTAGGTTTCCTTGAGGTGGTGGTGTCATTTCCTTTGATGTCATTTCCTCTTCCTTTTTCTCAAGGAGTGGTAAATGGGATCCAAGTCAATGTGTTTGATAGTTCTGGTTGGAATGCCATGCTTCTAGGAATTCTCATGCGTGTCTCTGTTTGGCTTGTCCTCGGATGGATGTGTTGTACCAAAGTGGTGTCCTTCCTCAGCTGTATGTAAGGATACTAGTGAGACTGGGTCATGTGTTTTTTTTGGTTAGTTGGTGTTCATGTATCCTGGTGGCTAGTTTTCTGCCTGTTTGTCAAATGTAGTGTTTGATACAGTTCTTGCAAGGTGTTAGTTTTGCTTGTTGCCTGTATATGGTCTTTCAAGTTCATTAGCTGCTGTTTTAGTGTGTTGGTGGGTTTGTGGGCTACCACGATGTCAAGGGGTCTGAGTAGTCTGGCAGTCATTTCTAAGATGCCTTTGATGTAGGGGAGAGTGGCTAGGATTTCTGGATGTGTTCTGTCTGCTTGTTTGGGTTTGTTGCTGAGAAATCAGCGGGCTGTGTTCATTGGGTACCCGATCTTTTTGAATATTTACAAAATACCGTGCAAGAGCTGTATCAAACACTACATTGGACAAACCGGCAGAAAACTAGCCACCAGGATACATGAACATCAACCAGCCACAAAAAGATATGACCCACTCTCTCACTAGTATCCTCACATACGGACAAGGAAGGACACACTTCGACTGGGATGACACATCCATCCTAGGACAAGCCAAACAGACACGCATGAGAATACCTAGAAGCATAGCATTCCAACAGGAACTCTATCAACAAACTCATCGAGTTAGACCCCATTTACCAGCCCCTGAAAAAACAGGAAATGACATCCTAACCCAAGGAAACCTAAACACACAAAGTGGGCCATCCCACCAGTGCTTCATCCGGAGGCTCAATGACATTATGGTGACAAAGCATCTGAAAACGAACCTTCCAGCTCAGCGAGCATCCATACATCTCAGTATAGCCCCAGAGAGTGTCCGTTTACATTGAGTCATCCACCTTTTCGGCTGTTATACATCGGTTCCACTACAGAGATATCGCAATCTTGCAATTCAGAAACATCCTCTGTATCTGGTAGATGGCCAGTGTATGTGTTCCTCCACCCCAAAACATCCAGCTACAGAGGCCAGAGACCAGGCCATTACCTCTGGGGGGAGATTAAAAGCAAGTTCATTCCCTGATCCATTTCAATCCAGCTCCAGCTGCATGGGTCTGAATGAATTTCTTGCTGGGACAGTACAGAACTTCAGCCAAAAACAAAGATATGCAGTGAGAGTTTTCTGTCCTGTGTCCGTGAGGACTGAAATGCAAATGGGGAAAAGAAACAACTTTGTAAAGAGACAAGGCCTCTTAACGCTTGGGGAGAGGGTCCTGGTTGGTTGAAATAATTGTTTGGTAAAAGGAGACGTGTCAGAAATGAACCCTTTTGGAACTGAGGGGTGCAGAGAGGGTGAGCCAGTGGAATTCTTCCCACAGAAAACAGTGCAGGCTAAAACATTGTATGACTTCTGGAAGGAGTTGGATACAGGACTTGGGGCTAAAGGGATCACAGGGTTTGAGGGAGAAAGCAGGAACGGGGGACTGAGTTGGATGGTCAGCAGAGCAGGGCTGAATGGGCATCCCTCCCCCCCCCCCCACCACCACCACGCTTTTTTTTAAATTTATCTTTTTTAGTGTTAACTGTCTTGCTGGCAGTAATATCTGGATGATCAATCTTAGACTCTTTTAGCTCCAAGATCTTCACAGTGTGAGACATTGCTTTTTGCTAAAATGTCATTAAATATTTTTGTGGTAGTCAAATGAGGTGGGTGGGGGAGGGAGTGGGTGTTATAATAAAGGGTTCCTGATCCAAACTCCTCTCCCCTCCCTCGCCTGGCGATAATCAGGTTAAATCCAAACCAGGCACACCACCTCCACAGCTGTTATCTTTGCTTTCTTCCCTTCTTCCTGATGTACCTAACAACAGGAAAAGCTTCAACCTGCTAACAATGTGTGGTTTAAATTTAAGAAAGGGTTGTGAGGGATTGGGGCACTCAGTATAAATTCAACACCCCCTCTCGGGGTGGTGGGGGGGTACATTTTGGTTCTGTGAAAGCCTGGGAGAACTGGATAAATATCTAAAGGGGAGGAGGCGGCTTGCAGGGACGGGATCTGGAGAGGCCAGTGAGATTGCAAGCAAAGCTCTGCCAAAGAGCTAGCACGGACAAGATGAAATGAATGGCCTCTGTCATAGGATGGATTTCTGACTGTTGATCCAAAAACTAGCCCCTCAGAGATAACCCCACAAACAGGAAGGCAGCCCCCTCATCTTTCCTTGTGGGCATTAAACTCAGGGAGCCCAGCGAGACTCACTTGGGAGAGAAAACTCACACTTACACATGCACACTCTCACACAAGCACACACAATTATATATACACTCACGCACAAAGTTATGCTCTCTTACGCAGATATGTCCTTGCACATGTACTAACACACAAGTGTGCATTCTTACCCTCTGGTTCAGAGTGTATGTGAACGTGTGTAATGTTATATGCACAAACGCACACACTATTGTGCACACACAATCATATGTACGTTCACACACACACAAAATTATACACACACTCACAATTGTGTGCGTGCACGTGCATGTGCATTCACACAATTATGCACACACTCGCACACTCATGTACGCTGACATAATTATACACTTGCACACACAATTATGCGCACACACACAAAATTAGATACACATAAGCACACTCGTACACACAATTGTTCACACATACGTACACCCATGTACATACACACAATTATACACATGCTCATGTACATGCACACAATTATACACACACCTCCACATTTCTGCAAGTCACAGGCCCTGCCATTGTCAAACCGGGCACCCCTCCAATTGAGCCCACCAACACCTGCCCCTCAGTTGTGCCAGCATGACAGGAGGAACAAGGGGCACCTGTGTACGACGTTGTGTCCAATCCTACCAGCCTGGAAGTTTGCTGCACATTCCATGGGGGGTGGTGAGGGGTAATGAGGGGTTGGTGAGGGGGTGGTGACGAGGTGGTGAGGGGATGTTGAGGGCCTGGTGACAGGGTGGTGAAGGACTGTTGAGGGGGTTTTCAGTTGGGAAAGTTGGGATTGGGCAGGTGGATAGGAGGGGGCAGTGGAGAGAGTGCACAGAGTGGGGTGGGGTTGCTGAGATGAGGAGTGAGGGTGGGAGGAGGTGACAAAAAGACATCTCCGAATGATTGGCCCACCCCACAATGTGAACATGAGCGGTCACCTCTCAGCGAGGGTCCTGGGCTCGGCCTTGTCTCTGGAAGGGTTAATGGTCAGGAACAAACCGTTCCCTCAGCTCAGAAGGGGCTGGAGGGGGTTGTCCCTCCTCTTTAACCCCCTCCCCTCCTCAGTTCCCTGCACAAACTCAGCCCTGTCCACATCCCACCCCTCACCCTCCCAAAGCATGGTTTTCCAGGAGTCTGAGCCAACCCCAAGTCCGTTGCCCATCCGTTGTTCTCGGGGCGGCAGCAGCTGAATGGAGATTCTGGCGGAGCTCAGCGCACAGACCGATCCCACAATGGGCTGTCACCTCAGTGATTCCCAATGACCACTGGCACGTAGTCACTCACAGACTGCCTGCAGGGACACACAGAGAGAGAGAGAGCAGGTGGTGAGATTTGTTTTGACTTATTGTTGTCCCATGTACCTAGGTACAGTGAAAAGTTTTGTTTAGCATGCAGTACAGGCAGATCGTACACTGTGCATTACAATGATAGAACAGAGTTAGGAATATTATGTTATGGCTGCAAAGAATGTGCACAGAGAGAGAGAGATCCTTGTTAAATTTGAGACGTCCATTCAGAAGGCTACTAACAGTGGGGAAGAAGCTGTTGATTAGATTCCCTACATTATGGAAACCGGCCCTTCAGTCCAACAAGTCCACACCAACCCTCTGAAGAGTAACCCACCCAGACCCATTCCCCAACCCTATGTTGACCCCTGACGAATGCACCTTGCACTATGGGCAATTGAGCATGGCCAGCTCGGGACTGTGGGAGGAAACCGGAGGAAACCTACGCAGACACGGGGGGAGAATGTGCAAACTCCACACAGACAGTTGCCTGAGAGGGGAATTGGACCCGGGTCTCTGGCGCTGTGAGCCAGCAGTGCTAGCCACCGTGCCACCCATTAAAACTCCACCATCTGCCATGGCAGGCCTTGAGCCCAGGTCCCCAGAACGTTCTCAGGGGCTTTGGGTTTACGGTCTAGCGGCAATACTACTAGGCCTGTTGCCCACCTTCCTGAGGCAGTGGGAAGTGGAGATGGAGTCAGTGGATGGAAACTTGGGTTGTGTTCACAGTCTCTGTAGTTTCTCACAGAGCAGTTGCCGCACCAAGCAGTGACGCACCCGGAGAGAATGCTCTCTGTGATGCACCAGTAAAGGTTGGTGAAGTTCCTTACGGACGTTGCCGAATTTCCGTAGCCTCCTGAGGAGGTAGAGGTGTTGATGTGCCCTCCTGACCGTCATGTCGCAGCGTGGGCGGACCATGGCAGGTTGTCAGTGACTGTCCCTTCAGAGGCAAGTGACGGCTTCCTCAGACAAAGCCAGCCAGGGGTCCGGGGAGAGAGAGAGAGGGAATCACTTCCCGTTGGCTGTATCCAGGGCGATTGGTGAGTTAAACATTGGAGCTGTGAGGAAAGGTTTACTTTTTGAAAGCTCTAGTGAGTAGTGAGGCTCAGGATGGGCACTGAGGGGGAGAGATAGATTCGATCTGAATAAGGGAAATCTTATCTAATCGCTCTACTGTAGCCCTTCCAAACCCACGGCCACTTCCATCCAGAAGGATAAGGGGCAGCAGGTCCATGGGAACCCCACCCCCTGCAAGTTCCCCTCCGAGCCTCTCCCCATCCCGACTTGGAAATATATCGGCCGTTCCTTCAGTGTGGCTGGGTCCCAATCCTGGAAATCCCTCCCTAAGGGACATTGTGGGTCTACCCACAGCACATGGACTGCAGCGGTTCAAGAAGGCAGCTCACCCCCACCTTCTCAAGGGGGGCAACTAGGGACAGGGGCAGTAAATGCAGGTCAACCCCACCTTCTCAAGGGGGGCAACTAGGGACAGGGGCAGTAAATGCAGCTCACCCCCACCTTCTCAAGGGGGGCAACTAGGGACAGGGGCAGTAAATGCAGGTCAACCCCACCTTCTCAAGGGGGGCAACTAGGGACAGGGGCAGTAAATGCAGCTCACCCCCACCTTCTCAAGGGGGGCAACTAGGGACAGGGGCAGTAAATGCAGCTCACCCCCACCTTCTCAAGGGGGGCAACTAGGGACAGGGGCAGTAAATGCTGGCCAATCCCATACCTGGATGTATTGAACCCACAGTAGTATTGGCTGTGGGGAGGATGCTGTACCTGCTAGTGAGCTGACACTCCCCTGATGAACGTGGAACCGTCACGGTCTACAACCAGCTGTAATCCGCTCTCTGGATGGGAACCCAAACACAGACAGCAATTAGAGTCACACACAATGATCATCTCAATCCCTCTCCCGGCAGGATACACAGCTCCACGTTATAATGTCATCGCCTGTCACTGAGACCAGTCACATTAACTCAGACACCTCCCTTCCCAAAGCCGAGACACCCCTCCCCATCACCGAGACATTCCCACTATCGCCCAGACACACCGCCCCATCACCGAGACCCCCTCACTGTCAACAGGACCCTCCCTCCCTGTCACCGAGACCACCCGGCCTGTCCCGAGACACCCTCCTCCTCATCAGCGAGACACCATCGCCGAGACCACCCTCCCCATCGAGTCATTCCCTCCCCGTCACCGAGTCACCCCGTCCCCATCACCGAGACCCCCCTCCCCTCCACCGAGACCCCCCTCTCCCCGTCACCGAGACCCCCCTCCCCTTCACCGAGACTCCCTCCCCGTCACCCAGAGGGAGAAAAGCCCTCCCCATAACCAAGACCCCTTCCCCGATGCTGAGACCACCCTCCCTCTCACCGAAACACCCCCCTCCCCTAGTCACCAAGACACTCGCCCCATCACCAAGACCACCCCATCGCCCAGACCCCCCCTCCCCATCTCTATGACTCACCGTCCCCATCACCGGGGGACCCTATCACTGTTGAAGAGCGAGGTGTGTGGGGGGGACAGGGGGTGAGGGTGGAAGTCTGGGAGACGGGTCAGACCCAGCAGAGGGCCCTGTCAGTAAAGGGGTTGGGGAGTCCTCGGTTCAGGAAGGAGGGGGACATTTCGGAGGCTCCCTTGTTGGAGTTGGTCCTGTTGGAACAGAGGCGGAGGCGGAGGAACTGGGAGAAGAGAATAGAGTCTTTACAGGAAGCAGGGGGTGAGGATGTATAGTCCAGGGAGCTGTGGGACTCAGTGGGTTTGTAACACAGACTGGGTGACCGCTTTGCATAACACCAATACTCTGTCCCCCAGAGTGACCCTGAGCTTCCAGTTGCCCGCCACGTTAACCACCCACCCTGTTCCCTGGCAAACATCTCTGTTCCAGGCTTGCTGCAGTGCTCCAAGGAAGCTCAGCGTAACTTAGAAGAACAGCATCTCAATTTCCGCTCAGAGAATCCTGCAGGCTTGAGACTCTATACGAGGTCAGTAACTTTGGATCCTGATTACATTCTCCGGTGTCCACACCCAGTCCTGTTTTAATACGGGTTTCTTTTAGCACAGTCACCCACTCCCACATTCTCCTCGGACTATTCTCATGTGACATATGGTACTTTCATTTCCCATACATTCACCCAATCTCTCCCACACTCAGCCCTCTCTGTCACTGAAACAGCTCCTCTGCTGTCCTGACTTAACATCAATAATCCTCTCGTTGCCTCCCCATTTCAGCTCTCTCTTTTTGGGTTCCATCTCCACTCACCTCTACTCCCACAACATCCCCCTCCTTCCACCAACAGTATTTCCCCTTCCCCTAACAACATCGTCCACCCCCCTTCTCCCATCAACACCCCCCTTCCCCATCAACAGTTCCCTTCCCCCATCCACACCGTCCCCTTCCCCCAACAACGTCCCCTCTTCACCCAACAACATCGTCCCCTTCCCTGAACAACATCCCCCCTTCCCCCAACAACATTGTCCCCTTCCCCCATCAACATCCCCTCGCAACAACATCCCTCCCCCTCCGTCCCCCACGACAATCCCCCGTCACCCATCTTCATCATGAAGACAAGTTGTTCCCAGCTGCTATTAATTCTCCTGAAGAGTCTCCGAACCCAAAACGTTGCCTCTGCTTTACCTCCCCACAGATGCCGCTAGAACTGCTAAGTTTCTCCGGGAATTTTGTTTTCTGCTCCCTACTTTAACACTCCATTCCTTTTGAAAGAACATTCCACTTGCCTTCCCTATTACCCGATGAACGTGGATACTGGCTGTTTAAGATTCACACACAAGGACTCCCAAATCCCTCAGCTTTCTGCAGTCTTTCTCCATTTAAGAAATATTCAGCACCTCTATTCTTCCTGCCAAACCTGACATTTCTCAACATTATATTTGATCTGCCAAGTCTTGGCTCACTTGTTTAACCTGCCCTTCCCTCTACAGAGTCTGGGTCACCTCTTGTCTTTCTGTTTATTCCTGGGTCACACACAAACTCGGCGATAGTCCGTTCAGATTCCTCGTCCAAGTGCCTCTGGTTGGAGTGGGGAGGGTGGAGGGGAGGTTTGGTCGAGCTGGGCAGGGTAGTGACAGGTTTAGCTGAGGGTAGGCAGAGGGAGCTGATCTCACTGGCTGGTGGGTGTGGGTGAGGGGGTACACAGCTTTCAGGTTTGGGGACATGAGGCATGATGTAAGGGTGGGGAGGGGGTGTAACGGGGACGGGGAGGGGGGGTGGAAGGAATTTGATGATCCAGTGAGTGGGTAATGCACCGTCTGCGGGCAAGGAGGGTGGAAGGAGCGACAGTAAACAATTTCAGTCAGATTGGAATGGGAATAACCTGGAGGAGGCACCCAGTGGGGAGGGTAATGGGACTGACCGGGTACCTCTCCAAGGGGCTAGTATGGGCTCAGTGGGCTGAACAGACTCCTTCTGCACTGGGATGGCTCTATCTTACCCTGTCCAGAGGAAGTGTGGCCCGAGGACTCCCGAGCCATGGAATGTTCCCGCTTGGAGTTCCGATGGCTGCCAGGCTTTCCTTACCTTCGGAATCACTGCAGTTGGTGAAGTCCTGAGTTTGGATAATACACTCCACAATGTCATCAGCGTTGACCCTGGTGTCACTGACCCATGACGGGTAGTTCTCAGGTACTCGATTCCTCCGCCTGTAATCACACACGCACAGGATTCTTACAGCACAGCAGGCCATTCAGCCCACCATCCCTGCATCGGTTCTATCCCCCAGGGCCCAATCTCCTGCCCTTCCCACCCCTATCCCTGCCCCACCATTTCTATCCTCTGTCCCTCTGGAATGCCTCAGTTGAACCTGCCTCCCCCCCTCCATTCCCAGGCAGTACATTCCACACCCTCACTACCCACTGGGTGAGAAACTCTCTCCCTCACTTCACCCTCCCTCCATTTGCACATCCCTTTAAATCTACCCCCCTCTCGCTCCTGTTCCTTTTCCGAGTGGGAACAGCTTCTCCCTCTCTCCACTGTCCAGGCCCTCTCCCCACTCGGGATTTTGAAAACCTCTCTCAGATCTCCCTCTCCCAGCCGCCTTCTCTCCCAGAGAGAACATTCCCAACCTCTTCAATCTCTCTTCATCGCTGACCTTTCCCCATCCCTGGATCCGTTCTTGTAAATCGCTCCTGCCCTCTCTCCGACGTGTTCCCCATCTTTCCGATAATGTGGGGCCCACACCTGGACACAGTACTCCAGCTGGGGTCTAACAAGGGGCTGGGACACGTTCAGCATCAGCCCCTTGCTCTTGTACTCTGTGCCCCTGTTAATAAAGCTGGGGACAAGAAGGGGGTTATTGAAGCAACATCCAGCTCAAACACAGAGCACAGCTAGGGACGGGAAATGGACCGAATGGCTCAGCTCAGATGTGGTTCTGTGAGCTGCACCTTCCCCTCTTGAGGAGAGGAGGAGGGTGTGGGTTTGAAATCCCCACTCTGGGGTAACCACTTAGAGTCATAGAGATGTACAGCACGGAAACAGACCCTTCGGTCCAACCCGTCCATGCCGACCAGATATCCCAACCCAATCTGGTCCCACCTGGCAGCACCTGGTTCTCTAAACCCTTCCTATCCATATACCCATCCAGACACCTTTCAAATGTTGTAATTGTACCAGCCTCCACCACATCCTCTGGCAGCTCATTCCATACACGTACCAACCTCTGTGTGGAAACGTTGCCCCTTAGGTCTCTTTTATATCTTTCCCTTCTCACCCTAAACTTATGCCTTTGAGTTCTGGACTCCCCCACCCCTGGGGGGGGGGGAAAGACTTTGTCTATTTACCCTATCCATGCCCCTCATAATTTTATAAACCTCTATAAAATCACCCCTCAACCTCCGACACTCCAGGGAAAACAGCCCCAGCCTGTTCAGCCTCTCCCTGTAGCTCAGATCCTCCAACCCTGGCAACATCCTTGTAAATCTTTCCTGAACCCTTTCAAGTTTCACAACGTCTTTCCGATAGGAAGGAGACCAGAATTGCACGCAATATTCCAGCAGTGGCCTAACCAATGTCCTGTATAGCCGCAACATGACCTCCCAACTCCTGTACTCAATACTCTGACCAATAAAGGAAAGCATACCAAACACCTTCTTCACTATCCTATCCACCTGTGACTCCACTTTCAAGCAGCTATGAACCTGCACTCCAAGGTCTCTTTGTTCAGTAACACTCCCAGGGAGCTCCCAGGCCTAAGCATCATCCAGGCTGACCACTGGGGGACAGGGGTGGGAAGGGAGAAGCAGGGGTGCTGCACTGTCATGGGCCCCACCTTTCAAAGCTAACACCGGGGGGGGGGGGGGGGTTGCGGGTTAGAACCCACCTCCGACCTAGACTACAATCATGATCCCTCACTGAGATCTGGTCACCTTTCTGACAGCGTTGGTGGGATCTCACTCTGCATCGCAGCTTCCCCCCATCGCCCACACCCTCCATACAGACACACACACACT
Source organism: Chiloscyllium plagiosum (assembly GCF_037043375.1). Lineage (NCBI taxonomy): Eukaryota > Metazoa > Chordata > Chondrichthyes > Orectolobiformes > Hemiscylliidae > Chiloscyllium > Chiloscyllium plagiosum. Next base: position 5,543,156 of record NW_028270173.1, on the reverse strand, counting down.
CTCGTACACACACACACTCACAAACACAGGCACATGAACGCAAACACAAACTCGCTCGCGCACACACACACAAATAAACACACACACACACGCATTCATGCACACTCACTGACTCAGTCACGCACACGCGCACACATACACACACTCACAGACACACACAGACTCACTCCCAGTCACACACACACATACACACACACTCGCTCACAAACACTGACACAGACACACACAGACACGCACACTGACACGCACAAATAAATGGACACAGACTCACTCACTCTCACTCATTCACACACACACACATTCAATCACCCACAATCACTCATACACACACTCACACACAAATAAACACACACAGACACACTCACCCACACACCTCCATACACACACACGCGCACACAGTCTCACACATTCACAATCACACACACGCGCACACACACAGTCTCACACACTCACATACACTCACTCACAATCACACACACGCACACACAAACACACTCTCTCACACACACACACACAGACACACTGACTCACCCACACGCACACTCACACTCTCGCACACTCTCAAAACCCAAGGTCTGGATTGACCCTGGAGAAATGCAACTCCTTCCACCCATTTGTAACCTGGCTGCAGTGGGACCTGCGACACTGCCCTTCCCCTTCCCCATGACCCACATCCCTGCCCACACATGTACCCCAACACTAACCCCTCACCACCCCCAAGTGCCGGGGTATCTCCCCTCTCCCCTCCCTTACCTGGGGGTGTGCCGGTCGCACGGCAGGACGGGGAGGGGGGGCCTCTCGAACGTCAGGCACCCAGCCTCCCCTTGGATATCGGCCGCGCTGCTGGGTCCCGAGGAGAAGCCGCTGCTGACCGATGACAGCTTGCGCCTCCTGGTGGGCTCCGAGAGGCTGACACTCCTGGAGTGCTCCGAGCTGTAACCTGGAGGGAGGGGGAGGGGGAGGGGAAGGGTGGCAGGAGACAGGAGACATGGTCACAGGAAACAATATGGAACGGGTCACCGAGCCTCACGTCGAGGCCATTCGGTCCATCTAATCCTGACACCACACAAACCTCCCCATCACCTTCCCCTTCTCCATCCCCCAACCCCACCAACATAACAAACCTCACCTTCCATCCTCCCCCACCTCTCCCCCCCACGACCCCCTTCCCCGCCCCCAATCTCCTGCTCCTTCTGTCCATGGGTCCGGGCGTCACTGACAAGTCCACCCCTTGTTGCCCCCTCCCTGTTCACCCTCCATCTGTGGCACATGCTCAGACAGCACCTTCCAAACCCATGGCCACTTCCATCCAGAAGGACAAGGGGCAGCAGCTCCATGGGAACCCCACCCCCTGCAAGTTCCCCTCCGAGCCCCTCCCCACCCCGACTTGGAAATATATCGGCCGTTCCTTCAGTGGGGCTGGGTCCCAATCCTGGAATTCCCTCCCTAAGGGACATTGTGGGTCTACCCACAGCACATGGACTGCAGCGGTTCAAGAAGGCAGCTCAGCCCCACCTTCTCAAAGAGGGGCAACTAGGGACAGGGGCAGTAAGTGCGGCTCACCCCCACCTTCTCAAGGGGGGCAACTAGGGACAGGTCAGTAAATGCAGCTCACCCCCACCTTCTCAAGGGGGGCAACTAAGGACAGGGGCAGTAAATGGAGCTCACCCCCACCTTCTCAAGGGGGCAACTAGGGACAGGGGCAGTAAATGCAGCTCACCCCCACCTTCTCAAGGGGGGCAACTAGGGACAGGTCAGTAAATGCAGCTCACCCCCATCTTCTCAAGGTGGGGCAACTAGGGACAGGGGCAGTAAATGCAGCTCACCCCCATCTTCTCAAGGTGGGGCAACTAGGGACAGGGGCAGTAAATGCAGCTCACCCCCACCTTCTCAAGGGGGGCAACTAGGGACAGGTCAGTAAATGCAGCTCACCCCCATCTTCTCAAGGTGGGGCAACTAGGGACAGGGGCAGTAAATGCAGCTCACCCCCACCTTCTCAAGGGGGGCAACTAGGGACAAGGGTAGTAAATGCAGCTCACCCCCACCTTCTCAAGGGGGCAACTAGGGACAGGGGCAGTAAATGCAGCTCATCCCCACCTTCTCAAGGGGGGCAACTAGGGACAGGAAATGCAGGTCAACCCCACCTTCTCAAGGGGGGCAACTAGGGACAGGGTAATAAATGCAGCTCACCCCCACCTTCTCAAGGGGGGGCAACTAGGGACAGGGGCAGTAAATGCAGATTACCCCCACCTTCTCAAGGGGGGCAACTAGGGACAGGGGCAGGAAATGCAGATCACCCCCGCCTTCTCAAGGGGGCAACTAGGGACAGGGGCAGTAAATGCAGCTCACTCCCACCTTCTCAAGGGGAGCAACTAGGGACAGGGGCAGTAAATGCAGCTCACTCCCACCTTCTCAAGGGGAGCAACTAGGGACAGGGGCAGGAAATGCAGCTCACCCCCACCTTCTCAAGGGGAGCAACTAGGGACAGGGTCAGGAAATGCAGCTCACCCGCTTGAGGAAGAGAGCTCTCCCCCTCTCGGTTTTCAACGGGAGCTGACTCCTTGGAAGTCTTCCCGGCAGGGAACACTCAGTCATTCAGTAGGCCCAGGACAGAGGGCGATGGGTGTGGAAAATGCGGAGTCAGGGGGGTGTGGGGAGGGAGGATGCGACGTTGCGGTGAATGAGCTGAATGACACATCCGGACGGATGGCTCGAATGGCCTCCTGCATCCCACTTCCTACCGGGATCGCTTTATGCCAGGGCCAGACCAACCTTGAGGGCTCTTCCTCAAGTGATGGGGTCGTCCAGACACCTCCCAACAACAGCTTTGCATTTAGGCGGCGCCTAACGAATGGCCGACTGGGTCAAACCCCTGTTGGGCAAGGGGATGGCTGGCTTTGAAAGGCCGTGAGAGAGGTGAACATCGCAGAGCGATTCAGACCCACTCAGCCCGGCTCCTGCTCCTCCACCGCGCCCCCCCTCCCCATCCCCATTCCCCCTCCCCCACCAGGTCCTCCCACCGCCCCAATCCTGTCGGAGCTGTCACCATTCCCAGGACGTTCACTCACCGGACACCTTGGAGTGCTGGCTGCTGACACTGGACGGTGAGCTGAGGGGGTAGCGGGAGCTGGAGGAGCTGTCCGGGGTGCTGACCACGCTGTCTCGGTCCTCGCTGATACCTACCGGGCCAGAGGGACGGACAAGGTGAGGAACAAGGGAGCAGCCGCCCGACTCCGGAGCTCCCGGATCCCCAAAGAGGCCTACCTACCTCCCCTCCCCCAAACCGTAACTCCTGCCCACCCTATCCCCGTACACCCCCCCAAACAACATTCCCAAACAGCTCACCAGGAGCACAATCTGTTCGAGTGCATTGTTAGCCTCCCGGAAGCATCTTTCAGCCCGGGGGCGTGATGAGTAGGTTGTGCTCCAGACTGGTGGGACGCCTGGTGTAGTCAGATCCCAGGCTACAACCCCACAAACAAGGATATTAAAGAAAAACTGGCTTGATAGATCAGCTTTCACTTTGTAATCGAATAAGGTGATCTCTCATTGGAACGTCAGCAGAAAACACCAGGCTCTTGTTGTGCAGAGGTAGTGTCCCTACCTCCCAGATGGGAGGCCTGTGTTTGAGTCCCACCTGCTCCACAAGTGTGCGTTAACCTCTCTGAGCAGGGGTTTTGAGGTCAGAAATCACAAGGCAACAGGCTACAGTCCAACAGGCTTATTTGAAATCACAAGTTTTTGGAGCTGCTTCTTTTCCAGGTGAACTCTGAAGTCTACCCGACACCCAATGAAGGGGCAGTGCTCCGAAAGCTTGTGATTTCAGATAAACCAGTCGGACTATTACCTGGTGTCGTGTGACATCTGACCTTGTCCAGCTCAGTCCAACACTAGCACTTCCACAACAATGCTGCAGAGTCAGACTGGACTCGAAATGGAAATGAGAGATAAAACCTGGAGAACACCAGAGAAACTCAGCAGGTCTGTGGAGATAGAGACAGAGGGAGATTATATATCCAAATCTATCTATATATCTATCTATCTATATATAGATAGATATGGATATATAATCTCCCTCTGTCTCTATCTCCACAGACCTGCTGAGTTTCTCTGGTGTTTCTCCAGGTTTTATCTCTCATTTCCAGCCTCCGCATGATGTTGGCTTTTATTATCAGTGCAGACGGCCTCTCATTCATTAACAACTTTCCCAACATCCCAATCAATCCCCAGCCAGTCCCGGAGGGAGGGGGGCAAGGACAGTGTCTGACCCACTGTCTCAGCCAGTCCCGGAGGGAGGGGGGCAAGGACAGTGTCTGACCCACTGTCTCAGCCAGTCCCGGAGGGAGGGGGGCAAGGACAGTGTCTGACCCACTGTCTCAGCCAGTCCCAGACAGAGTCCACAGCCCCGGCCAGTCCCGGAGGGAGGGGGGAAAGGACAGTGTCTGACCCACTGTGCCAGCCAGTCCCGGAGGGAGGGGGGAAAGGACAGTGTCTGACCCACTGTCCCAGCCAGTCCCGGAGGGAGGGGGGAAAGGACAGTGTCTGACCCACTGTGCCAGCCAGTCCCGGAGGGAGGGGGGAAAGGACAGTGTCTGACCCACTGTCCCAGCCAGTCCCGGAGGGAGGGGGGAAAGGACAGTGTCTGACCCACTGTGCCAGCCAGTCCCGGAGGGAGGGGGGAAAGGACAGTGTCTGACCCACTGTCCCAGCCAGTCCCGGAGGGAGGGGGGAAAGGACAGTGTCTGACCCACTGTCCCAGCCAGTCCCAGAGGGAGGGGGGAAAGGACAGTGTCTGACCCACTGTCCCGGCCAGTCTTGGGACAGCCTGTAACCCTGTGTTTCTGGAGTCTGGTACCTGAGGCCGTGATCCATGAGCGACACTTGGACAGCCGCAGGGAGCTGGGTCGGTGTGGTCTGTCCCTTTCCCCATCGTTCCCAGCGTCTCCCTTACAGTCCGGCTCCAGGGCATCCTCGCCGGTTACGATGGTGCTGAAGGTGGTGTGCGGTGCTGGCCTGGAGGGAGGGGATGGATAGGGAATGACACTGTCACTCACAAACAGCTGGTTTCACAGAGACCTGACCAGCCTGGACAATATATATCCCATCCTCACACTGTCAGCACAACACACAGAAACAGAGCACAGGCAGAGAACAGGTGTGGGTGTTGTGAAACTTGAAAGGGTTCAGAAAAGATTTACAAGGATGTTGTCAGGGTTGGAGGATCTGAGCTACAGGGAGAGGCTGAACAGGCTGGGGCTGTTTTCTCTGGAGCGTCGGAGGCTGAGGGGTGACCTTATAGAGGTTTACAAAATTATGAGGGGCATGGATAGGGTAAATTGACAAAGTCTTTTTCTCCCTGGGATGGGGGAGTCCAGAACTAGAGGGCATAGATTTAGGGTGAGAGGGGAAAGATATAAAAGGGACCTAAGGGGCAACATTTTCACACAGAGGGTGGTATGTGTATGGAATGAGCTGCCAGAGGATGTGGTGGAGGCTGGTACAATCATAACTTTTCACAGCATCTCGATGGATATATGGGTATAGGAAGGGTTTGGAGGGATATGGGCCAAATGCTGGCAAATGGGACTAGATGGGGTTGGGACACTTGGTCGGCATGGACGAGTTGGACCGAAGGGTCTGTTCCTGTGATGTACATCTCTCTGACTCTATTGACTCTATGGAGCAGATTCTGGATTAGTGGTGCTGGAAGAGCACAGCAGTTCAGGCAGCATCTAAGGAGCAGTAAAATCGACGTTTCGGGCAAAAGCCCTTCTGAATGGTCTGCCTGCAATACCGCCCATGGTCAGTGTGTGGCAGTGCTGCTCCTACCTGAACCATGGTCACTTCTACAGCCATCTCTCTGGTACGCCAGGGGCAAGGGAAAGGGGTCTTGCAGAGTGTAGAGGAGGTTATGGGGGTCACGAGGACAGGCTGAGGGGTGGTGGACACGGATATTGTGGGGCTTTGGTTTCAAGGGGACACAAGAGTCACAAGAGGTTCTGAGGAGCAAAGTGATTACCCATATGGCAACGGAAACTAAGGGAGTGTTCCTCCCTCATCACAGTCTCACTGTGAGAAACGAGGCCATTCAGCCCATCATATCTGCACCAACTCCTCAAGCGAGTATCATTACTTAGTGCCAATCTCCTGATTTCTCCCCATATCCTTGTACACCATCCCAATCCAAATATCTCACACCCTGCACCATCACCTTAACCACTCTCATTGAGTAAAGACAAATTATAAGTATTGTTTTTAAATGATTGATTCATTCAAAGCTTATGGGCATCAATGGTTGTGCCCAGCATTTACTGCCCCTTTCCCTAGTTGCCCCCCTTGAGAAGGTGGGGGTGAGCTGCCTTCTTGAACCACTGCAGTCCATGTGCTGTGGGTAGACCCACAATGTCCCCTAGGGAGGGAATTCCAGGATTGGGACCCAGCCACACTGAAGGAACGGCCGATATATTTCCAAGTCGGGATGGGGAGGGGCTCGGAGGGGAACTTGCAGGGGGTGGGGTTCCCATGGATCTGCTACCCCTTGTCCTTCTGGATGGAAGTGGCCGTGGGTTTGGAAGGTGCTGCCTGAGGGTCTTTGGTGAGTTTCTGCAGGGTATCTTGTAGATGGTACACACTGCTGTTACTGAGCGTCGGGGGGTGGAGGGAGGGGATGTTTGGGGAGTTTCTGCAGGGTACCTTGTAGATGGTACACACTGCTGTTACTGAGCGTTGGGGGGTGGAGGGAGGGGATGTTTGGTGAGTTTCTGCAGGGTACCTTGTAGATGGTACACACTGCTGTTACTGAGCGTCGGGGGGTGGAGGGAGGGGATGTTTGGTGAGTTTCTGCAGGGTATCTTGTAGATGGTACACACTGCTGTTACTGAGTGTCGGGGGGTGGAGGGACGGGATGTTTGGTGAGTTTCTGCAGGGTACCTTGTAGATGGTACACACTGCTGTTACTGAGCGTTGGGGGTTGGAGGGAGGGGATGTTTGGGGAGTTTCTGCAGGGTATCTTGTAGATGGTACACACTGCTGTTACTGAGCGTCGGGGGGTGGCGGGAGGGGATGTTTGGTGAGTTTCTGCAATGTATCTTGTAGATGGTACATATAGATGTTTTTGGATGTATTATTCAGGGCTGGCAGTAAGGGGCACTACCTCTCACAAGAGGGGTAGCTGAGTCTGTGGGGCTGTATGAAAAGTTCAGAAAAGTGAGAGTTGGGGTCAGGGACAAGACGGATGTGGGGGTGCAGGAGAAGCCAAAAGCCAGTACTTACGTCTTAAAGCATGGGTCGCCCAGCAACAACTGCAGACTGATGGAGATCTGGGATTCATGGGAGAGAGAGTGAGGGAGAGAGAGAGGGAGAGAGAGAGTGAGGGAGAGAGAGAGAAGGAAATAGAGACAAAGAGAGGGAGAGTGATTAAAAACAGAAAGATGGAGACAGAATCGGTGAGACAGAAAAATGCAGAGAGAAGGTGAGAGAATAATAGAGAGAAAGAGAGAGAGAAAAATAGATAAAGAGAGACAATAACAGACAGAGAAAAGAGAGAGAGAGATAGTGAGAGAATATCAGACAGAGAGAAAGGGTAAATGTGACACAAAGAGAGGGAGGGACAGAGAGAGATATACACACAAAGCAAAAAAACACACAATGAGAGCATAACAGAGGGAGAGATAGAAAAAAAGAGAGACAGAGAGAAAAGAGTTCAAATAGAGAGATGGAGAAGAGAGGCAGAAAGAGTAGGGAAACAGAAAGTAATGGAGTCAGAGAGAGGAACGGAGCAAAGAGAGAAAGAAAAAGAAACTTTAAGACAGAGAGAGAGAGGAGAGAATAAATCTCTCACACACACACACGGATAGAGGGAGATGTATGAGAGACAAGAGGGAAAAGGCAGGAGAGACAAAGAGGTCATAAAATGGACAGAGAGTCATAGAAGAGACAGAAGGAAAGACAGAGATGATAAAATAGGAGAGAGAAGGAATGCAAGAAATAAATAGGAGATGGTGTGGATAGGGAGGTAGGGCAACAATAACAGAGAAAGGAGCGAAGGAACAAAGGAGAGAGAAATGGAGGGAAAGAAGAGGAAATTATTCATCGGTAAAGAAACTGTCCAAACAAATACAGTACCAGGAAACACATTCTACACAAACAGCAGCTTCACTATCTCACAGTGAGTAGCAATCGTACTGGCCCTGTCCTAGGTGAGAGTGTACAGGGAGCTTTACTCTGTATCTAACCCCGTGCTGTCCCTGTCCCTGGGAGTGTTTGATGGCGGGAGACAGTGTAGAGGGAGCTTCTGTATCTAAGCCTGTGCTGTCCCGGTCCCTGAGAGTGTGTGATGGGGGGACAGTGTAGAGGGAGCTTTACTCTGTATCTAACCCCATGCTGTCCCTGTCCTGGGAGTGATTGATGGGGGACAGTGTAGAGGGAGCTTTACTCTGTATCTAACCCTGTGCTGTCCCTGTCCCTGGCATGGGGGGGGAACAGTGTAGAGGGAGCTTTACTCTGTATCTAACCCCGTGCTGTCCCTGTGCTGACTGACTGAATATTGAAGCTTATCCACCATTAAAGAGGTCAGAGATTAAAGGAAGACAGTAGGAAGGTGACAGTGGGTATAGTCAGGACGATCAGATATCCCTCCGTCTCAAACATCGCAAAGCGTTTATGACTCAGTACGAAGTTTGGATTTAACACGATGACTCGGAGAATGGAGGTGGTTGCCCTCCACCCCCAGCCCTGACTGTCAATCTCCTTCCCTTCCCCTTGCAGGAGGGTACCTTCAAGATGGAGTTATCCTGCCGTGTGTTCTTCGTGTCATATCCCTCCAGGATGTAGCAGCGAGCTGTCACTCCCGAGCCAGCAAATTCTGCCAAATTCAGATCCACAAAGCCCAGCTGGTCAGCGACAGGAGGAACAGGAGGAGCTGGTTAGAGAGGAACACACCAACAGCCCACCGTCACCCCCACCACACACTCTCTCTCACACACACACACTCTCTCACACAATCTCTCTCACACACACACACTCACACACACACACACACTCTCACACACACACTGTCGGAGAGTCAGTGCTGAGGGAACGTCGCACTGTCGGAGGGTCAGTGCTGAGGGAGTTCCGCACTGTCGGAGGGTCAGTGCTGAGGGAGAGGGCACTGTCGGAGGGTCAGTGCTGAGGGAGCGCCGCACTGTCAGAGGGTCAGTGCTGAGGGAGCGCCGCACTGTCAGAGGGTCAGTGCTGAGGGAGCGCCGCACTGTCGGAGGGTCAGTGCTGAGGGAATGCTGCACTGTCGGAGGGTCAGTACTGAGGGAGTGGGCACCGTCGGAGGGTCAGTGCTGAGGGAGTGCCGCACTGTCAGAGGGTCAGTGCTGAGGGAGCGGTGCACTGTCGGAGGGTCAGTGCTGAGGGAGCGGGCACTGTCGGAGGGTCAGTGCTGAGGGAGTGCCGCACTGTCGGAAAGTCAGTGCTGAGGGAGTAGGCACTGTCGGATTATCAGTGCTGAGGGAGGGCCGCACTGTCGGAGGGTCAGTGCTGAGGGAGGGCCGCACTGTCAGAGGGTCAGCGCTGAGGGAGTGGGCACTGTCGGAGGGTCAGTGCTGAAGGAGCGCCACACTGTCGGAGGGTGGGTGCTGAGGGAGTGGGCACTGTCGGACGGTCAGTGCTGAGGGAGTGCCGCACTGTCGTAGGGTCGGTGCGGAGGGAGTGGGCACTGTCGGAGGGTCAGTGCTGAGGGAGTGCCGCACTGTCGGAGGGTCAGCGCTGAGGGAGCGGGCACTGTCGGAGGGTCACAGTCCCACTCTCCCATCGCTGTCCCACTCTCCCATCACAGTCCCAATCTCCCATCGCTGTCCCACTCTCCCATCACTGTCCCACTCTCCCATCACTGTCCCACTCTCCCATCACTGTCCCACTCTCCCATCATAGTCCCACTCTCCCATTCAACCCCATCACTGTCCCAATCTCCCATTCAACCCCATCACTGTCCCACTCTCCGATCACTGTCCCACTCTCCCATCATAGTCCCACTCTCCCATTCAACCCCATCACTGTCCCACTCTCCCATTCAACCCCATCACTGTCCCACTCTCCCATCACTGTCCCACTCTCCCATCCAACCCCATCATTGTCCCACTCTCCCATCACTGTCCCACTCTCCCATCACTGTCCCACTCTCCCATCCAACCCCATCACTGTCCCACTCTCCCATCCCTGTCCCACTCTCCCATCCCTGTCCCACTCTCTCATCACAGTCCCACTCACCCATCACTGTTCCACTCTCCCATCCCTGTCCCACTCTCCCATCACAGTCCCACTCTCCCATCACAGTCCCACTCTCCATCACAGTCCCACTCTCCCATCCAACCCCATCATAGTCCCACTCTCCCATCACTGTCCCACTCTCCCATCACAGTCCCACTCTCCCATCACTGTCCCACTCTCCCATCACTGTCCCACTCTCCCATCACTGTCCCACTCTCCCGTCACAGTCCCACTCTCCCGTCACAGTCCCACTCTCCCGTCACAGTCCCACTCTCCCATCACTGTGCCACTCTCCCATCACAGTCACACTCTCCCATCACTGTCCCACTCTCCCATCACAGTCCCACTCTCCCATCATAGTCCCACTCTCCCATCCAACCCCATCATAGTCCCACTCTCCCATCACTGTCCCACTCTCCCATCACTGTCCCACTCTCCCATCACTGTCCCACTCTCCCATCACAATACCACTCTCCCATCACAATACCACTCTCCCATCACAATACCACTCTCCCATCACTGTCCCACTCTCCCATCACTGTCCCACTCTCCCATCACTGTCCCACTCTCCCATCCCTGTCCCACTTTCCCATCACAGTCACACTCTCCCATCACAGTCACACTCTCCCATCACAGTCACACACTCCCATCACAGTCACACTCTCCCACTACTGTCCCACTCTCCCATCACTGTCCCACTCTCCCATCCAAACCCCATCACAATCCAACTCTTCCATCACAGTCCCACTCTCCCATCACAGTCCCACTCTCCCATCACAGTCCCACTCTCCCATCACTGTCCCACTCTCCCATCACTGTCCCACTCTCCCATCACTGTCCCACTCCCCCATCACTGTCCCACTCCCCCATCACTGTCCCACTCCCCCATCACTGTCCCACTCCCCCATCACCGTCCCACTCTCCCATCACCGTCCCACTCTCCCATCACCGTCCCACTCTCCCATCACCGTCCCACTCTCCCATCACCGTCCCACTCTCCCATCCCTGTCCCACTCTCCCATCCCTGTCCCACTCTCCCATCCCTGTCCCACTCTCCCATCACTGTCCCACTCTCCCATCCCTGTCCCACTCTCCCATCCCTGTCCCACTCTCCCATCACTGTCCCATTCTCCCATCACTGTCCCACTCTCCCATCACTGTCCCACTCTCCCATCACCGTCCCACTCCCCCATCACTGTCCCACCCCCCATCCCTGTCCCACTCTCCCATCCCTGTCCCACTCTCCCATCACTGTCCCACTCTCCCATCACTGTCCCACTCTCCCATCCCTGTCCCACTCTCCCATCACTGTCCCACTCTCCCATCACAGTCCCACTCTCCCATCCAACCCCATCACTGTCCCACTCTCCCATCCCTGTCCCACTCTCCCATCACTGTCCCACTCTCCCATCACTGTCCCACTCTCCCATCACTGTCCCACTCTCCCATCACTGTCCCACTCTCCCATCACTTTCCCATTCTCCCATCCAACCCCATCACTGTCCCACTCTCCCATCACTGTCCCACTCTCCCATCCAACCCCATCTCAGTCCCACTCACCCATCACAGTCCCACTCTCCCATCACTGTCCCACTCTCCCATCACAGTCCCACTCTCCCATCACTGTCCCACTCTCCCATCACTGTCCCACTCTCCCATCACTGTCCCACTCTCCCATCACTGTCCCACTCTCCCATCCCTGTCCCACTCTCCCATCACTGTCCCACTCTCCCATCCCTGTCCCACTCTCCCATCACTGTCCCACTCTCCCATCACTGTCCCACTCTCCCATCCAACCCCATCACTGTCCCACTCTCCCATCCCTGTCCCACTCTCCCATCACTGTCCCACTCTCCCATCACTGTCCCACTCTCCCATCACTGTCCCATTCTCCCATCCAACCCCATCACTGTCCCACTCTCCCATCACTGTCCCACTCTCCCATCCAACCCCATCTCAGTCCCACTCACCCATCACAGTCCCACTCTCCCATCACTGTCCCACTCTCCCATCACAGTCCCACTCTCCCATCACTGTCCCACTCTCCCATCACTGTCCCACTCTCCCATCCAACCCCATCTCAGTCCCACTCACCCATCACAGTCCCACTCACCCATCACAGTCCCACTCTCCCATCACTGTCCCACTCTCCCATCACTGTCCCACTCTCCCATCACTTTCCCATTCTCCCATCCAACCCCATCACTGTCCCACTCTCCCATCACTGTCCCACTCTCCCATCCAACCCCATCTCAGTCCCACTCACCCATCACAGTCCCACTCTCCCATCACTGTCCCACTCTCCCATCACTGTCCCACTCTCCCATCACTGTCCCACTCTCCCATCACTGTCCCACTCTCCCATCACAGTCCCACTCTCCCATCACAGTCCCACTCTCCCATCACAGTCCCACTCTCCCATCACAGTCCCACTCTCTCATCACAGTCCCACTCTCCCATCACAGTCCCACTCTCCCATCACTGTCCCACTCTCCCATCACTGTCCCACTCTCCCATCACTGTCCCACTCTCCCATCCAACCCCATCTCAGTCCCACTCTCCCATCACTGTCCCACTCTCCCATCACAGTCCCACTCTCCCATCACAGTCCCACTCTCCCATCCAACCCCATCACAGTTCCACTCTCCCATCACTGTCCCACTCCCCCATCACTGTCCCACTCCCCCATCACTGTCCCACTCCCCCATCACTGTCCCACTCTCCCATCACCGTCCCACTCTCCCATCACCGTCCCACTCTCCCATCACCGTCCCACTCTCCCATCACCGTCCCACTCTCCCATCCCTGTCCCACTCTCCCATCCCTGTCCCACTCTCCCATCCCTGTCCCACTCTCCCATCACTGTCCCACTCTCCCATCCCTGTCCCACTCTCCCATCCCTGTCCCACTCTCCCATCACTGTCCCATTCTCCCATCACTGTCCCACTCTCCCATCACTGTCCCACTCTCCCATCACCGTCCCACTCCCCCATCACTGTCCCACCCCCCATCCCTGTCCCACTCTCCCATCCCTGTCCCACTCTCCCATCACTGTCCCACTCTCCCATCACTGTCCCACTCTCCCATCCCTGTCCCACTCTCCCATCACTGTCCCACTCTCCCATCACAGTCCCACTCTCCCATCCAACCCCATCACTGTCCCACTCTCCCATCCCTGTCCCACTCTCCCATCACTGTCCCACTCTCCCATCACTGTCCCACTCTCCCATCACTGTCCCACTCTCCCATCACTGTCCCACTCTCCCATCACTTTCCCATTCTCCCATCCAACCCCATCACTGTCCCACTCTCCCATCACTGTCCCACTCTCCCATCCAACCCCATCTCAGTCCCACTCACCCATCACAGTCCCACTCTCCCATCACTGTCCCACTCTCCCATCACAGTCCCACTCTCCCATCACTGTCCCACTCTCCCATCACTGTCCCACTCTCCCATCACTGTCCCACTCTCCCATCACTGTCCCACTCTCCCATCCCTGTCCCACTCTCCCATCACTGTCCCACTCTCCCATCACTGTCCCACTCTCCCATCCCTGTCCCACTCTCCCATCACTGTCCCACTCTCCCATCACTGTCCCACTCTCCCATCCAACCCCATCACTGTCCCACTCTCCCATCCCTGTCCCACTCTCCCATCACTGTCCCACTCTCCCATCACTGTCCCACTCTCCCATCACTGTCCCACTCTCCCATCCAACCCCATCACTGTCCCACTCTCCCATCACTGTCCCACTCTCCCATCCAACCCCATCTCAGTCCCACTCACCCATCACAGTCCCACTCTCCCATCACTGTCCCACTCTCCCATCACAGTCCCACTCTCCCATCACTGTCCCACTCTCCCATCACTGTCCCACTCTCCCATCCAACCCCATCTCAGTCCCACTCACCCATCACAGTCCCACTCTCCCATCACTGTCCCACTCTCCCATCACTGTCCCACTCTCCCATCACTGTCCCACTCTCCCATCACTTTCCCATTCTCCCATCCAACCCCATCACTGTCCCACTCTCCCATCACTGTCCCACTCTCCCATCCAACCCCATCTCAGTCCCACTCACCCATCACAGTCCCACTCTCCCATCACTGTCCCACTCTCCCATCACTGTCCCACTCTCCCATCACTGTCCCACTCTCCCATCACTGTCCCACTCTCCCATCACAGTCCCACTCTCCCATCACAGTCCCACTCTCCCATCACAGTCCCACTCTCCCATCACAGTCCCACTCTCTCATCACAGTCCCACTCTCCCATCACAGTCCCACTCTCCCATCACTGTCCCACTCTCCCATCACTGTCCCACTCTCCCATCACTGTCCCACTCTCCCATCCAACCCCATCTCAGTCCCACTCTCCCATCACTGTCCCACTCTCCCATCACAGTCCCACTCTCCCATCACAGTCCCACTCTCCCATCCAACCCCATCACAGTTCCACTCTCCCATTACTGTCCCACTCTCCCATCACTTTCCCATTCTCCCATCCAACCCCATCACTGTCCCACTCTCCCATCACTGTCCCACTCTCCCATCCAACCCCATCACAGTCCCACTCTCCCATCACAGTCCCACTCTCCCATCCAACCCCTTCACAGTCCCACTCTCCCATCACAGTCCCCCTCTCCCCTCACTATCCCACTCTCCCATCACAGTCCCACTCTCCCATCACTGTCCCACTCTCCCATCACTGTCCCACTCTCCCATCTAATCCCATCATTATCCCACTTTCCCATCCAATCCCATCACAGACCCACTCTCCTATCACAATCCCACTCTCCCACACCTCACGCACTCACACCAGCTGATCAAACCTTATCCGTCCCTGTTCAGGAGGTATTCTCACCTTAATGAAGGCCTTCCCACCTTTCAGTTCCTGTGAAGAGGGGGAGGGAGGAGAGAGAGACATAGGGAGGGAGAGGGTTGGAGGGGGCAAGAGAGGGTGCATGTATGTGTGTGTGAGAGAGAGAGTCAGAGGGAGAGAGTGATGGAGGGGAAGGGAGATATAGGGAGGGGGAGATTGGGAAATGGAGAGACAGATATAGGAAGAGACAGTGAGTGTGAAAGGGAGTGTATGAGACAGAGGGTTGAGGGAGAGAGAGAGATAGGGAGAAAGGTGAAAGGGAGAGGGCCAGAGAGAAGAGAGAGAGAGATAGGGAGTAGAAGAGGGGCAGTGAAAGAGAGTGTGAGAGGTATTGGGAGAGAAAGAGAGAAGGAGAGGTAAAGAGAGAGGTAGAGAGATGGAGAGAGAGAGGGACAGGGAGAGAGAGATAGAGAGCGCATGAGAGAGACAGAGAGACAAAGTGAGAGAGGAAATGGAGAGAGGAGGGAGAGAGAGAGAGGATTAGAAAGGGAGAGGGAGGAAGAGAGAGATATAGAGAGCGCGGGGGGAGATAGGGTGAGAGCGAGAGAGAGCGCGGGGGGAGACAGGGAGAGAGAGGGAGAGGGAGCATGGGGGGAGACAGGGTGAGAGAGGGAGAGGGAGCGTGGGGGGGAGACAGGGTGAGAGAGATATAGAGAGCGTGGGGGGGAGACAGGGTGGGAGAGATATAGAGAGCGCGGTGGGGAGACAGGGTGAGAGAGATATAGAACACGCGGGGGGGAGACAGGGTGAGAGAGATATAGAGCACGCGGGGGGGGAGACAGGGTGAGAGAGATATAGAGAGCGCGGGGGGAGACAGGGTGGGAGAGATATAGAACACGTGGGGGGGAGACAGGGTGAGAGAGATATAGAGAGCGCGGGGGGAGACAGGATGGGAGAGATATAGAACACGTGGGGGGGAGACAGGGTGAGAGAGATATAGAACACGTGGGGGGGAGACAGGGTGAGAGAGATATAGAGAGCGCGGGGGGAGACAGGGTGAGAGAGATATAGAGAGCGCGGGGGGAGACAGGGTGGGAGAGATATAGAGAGCGCGGGGGGAGACAGGGTGGGAGAGATATAGAACACGCGGGGGGAAGACAGGGTGAGAGAGGGAGAGGGAGCGTGGGGGGGGAGACAGGGTGGGAGAGATATAGAGCACGCGGGGGGGAGACAGGGTGGGAGAGATATAGAACACGTGGGGGGGAGACAGGGTGGGAGAGATATAGAACACGTGGGGGGGAGACAGGGTGAGAGAGATATAGAGAGCGCGGGGGGAGACAGGGTGAGAGAGATATAGAGAGCGCGGGGGGAGACAGGGTGGGAGAGATATAGAGAGCGCGGGGGGAGACAGGGTGGGAGAGATATAGAACACGCGGGGGGAAGACAGGGTGAGAGAGGGAGAGGGAGCGTGGGGGGGGAGACAGGGTGGGAGAGATATAGAGCACGCGGGGGGGAGACAGGGTGGGAGAGATATAGAGCACGCGGGGGGGAGACAGGGTGGGAGAGATATAGAGAGCGCGGGGGGAGACAGGGTGGGAGAGATATAGAGAGCGCGGGGGGAGACAGGGTGGGAGAGATATAGAACACGCGGGGGGGAGACAGGGTGAGAGAGATATAGAGAGCGCGGGGGGAGACAGGGTGGGAGAGATATAGAACACGCGGGGGGGAGACAGGGTGAGAGAGATATAGAGAGCGCGGGGGGAGACAGGGTGGGAGAGATATAGAACACGCGGGGGGGAGACAGGGTGAGAGAGATATAGAGAGCGCGGGGGGAGACAGGGTGGGAGAGATATAGAACACGCGGGGGGGAGACAGGGTGAGAGAGATATAGAGAGCGCGGGGGGAGACAGGGTGGGAGAGATATAGAGCACGCGGGGGGGAGACAGGGTGAGAGAGATATAGAGAGCGCGGGGGGAGACAGGGTGGGAGAGATATAGAGAGCGCGGGGGGAGACAGGGTGGGAGAGATATAGAACACGCGGGGGGGAGACAGGGTGAGAGAGATATAGAGAGCGCGGGGGGAGACAGGGTGGGAGAGATATAGAGAGCGCGGGGGGAGACAGGGTGGGAGAGATATAGAACACGCGGGGGGGAGACAGGGTGAGAGAGATATAGAGAGCGCGGGGGGAGACAGGGTGGGAGAGATATAGAGAGCGCGGGGGGGAGACAGGGTGGGAGAGATATAGAACACGCGGGGGGGGAGACAGGGTGAGAGAGATATAGAGAGCGCGGGGGGGAGACAGGGTGAAAGAGGTAGAGGGAGCGCAGGGGAGAGACAGGGTGAGAGAGAGAGAGGGAGAGTATTTATTAATCTTCAAATTTGAGGCGCAAGGGTGCAGGTACAAGTTGATCATCCAGCACTCCCCAGACCGGGGACAGTCGCAATGTGCCACCACTGAATCTACAACTAGTCTCAGTGAGAGTGAGCCCAGACCAGCATCTGGAATGTCTGCCTCTCTTTCCCAGCCTGGCCTTCACGTGACTCCACACCCACAGCAAAGTGGGTAACTCTTCACCGCCCCCTGAAATGACCAAGCAAGGAGAGACAGAATTCCGGAGTTTGGGATCAGGACGCCGAAGGCACAGTGACCAATGGTGCGGGAGTGGACTTGACGTTGGTCATAGAGGAGGGCAGAGATCTCAGAGGGTGGGGAGGTCCCAGAGATCAGGAGGGATGAGACCATGGAAAATGGGAATGGAGAGGCCTAAACTGGGGTCAGAGAGAGAGAGCAGGCAGAGCTCAGCATGACCCCAGATTTACAAAGGGTGGAATGTGGGAACCCAGCCAGCAGTATGTAAAGGAGCCAAGTCCAGAGGGAATGAAGCCAGGGCTGAAGATCAGAAATAAAACCAAGAAGGAGCCCAGGAGAAGGCATCCTAGCCCACAGGGATGTGGGACTGGCTCCCACACTGAGTAACAGGGGCACGTGATGGTGCTGCATTGAATGGGGGAGATACAGAAACACCCCAGGGAGAAAGACATTGCTTCAATATCTTTCTGAAGGAGGAGGGAAATCCAAGACGAATGTAAATACTAGCGCTGAGGTGTGGCCGAATGGCCTCTCATTGTGTCCCAAACCAACAACACGCAGTGACCATCTCCAACAAGACACACTCTTAACACCGCCCAATGACATTCAATGGTGTTCCCTTCACTGAGATCCCCCCCTCCACTGTCAACATCCTCGGGGTTGCCAATTGACCAGAAACTCAACTGGACTCACCACATACACACAGCGGCTACAGGAGCAGGTCAGAGGCTGGGGATCCTGCAGCGAGTAACCCCCTCCTGACTCCCCCCAAAACTTGTCCCACCATCTACAAGGCAGGAGGATGAGGGAATACTCCGCACTTTCCTCGGATGGGGGCAGCTCCAACAGCACTCAAGAAGCTCAACACCATCCAGGGACAAAGCAGCCCCCGCTTGATTGGCACCACATCCACTAACATCCCCTCCCTCCACCCCCCGATGCTCAGTAACAGCAGTGTGTACCATCTACAAGATACCCTGCAGAAACTCACCAAACATCCCCTCCCTCCACCCCCCGACGCTCAGTAACAGCAGTGTGTACCATCTACAAGATACCCTGCAGAAACTCCCCAAACATTCCCTCCCTCCACCACCCGACGCTCAGTAACAGCAGTGTGTACCATCTACAAGGTACCCTGCAGAAACTCACCAAACATCCCCTCTCTCCACCCCCCGACACTCAGTAACAGCAGTGTGTACCATCTACAAGGTACCCTGCAGAAACTCACCAAACATCCCCTCTCTCCACCCCCCGACACTCAGTAACAGCAGTGTGTACCATCTACAAGGTACCCTGCAGAAACTCACCAAACATTCCCTCCCTCCACCCCCCGACGCTCAGTAACAGCAGTGTGTACCATCTACAAGGTACCCTGCAGAAACTCACCAAACATCCCCTCTCTCCACCCCCCGACACTCAGTAACAGCAGTGTGTACCATCTACAAGATACCCTGCAGAAACTCCCCAAACATCCCCTCCCTCCACCCCCCGACGCTCAGTAACAGCAGTGTGTACCATCTACAAGGTACCCTGCAGAAACTCCCCAAACATCCCCTCCCTCCACCCCCCGACGCTCAGTAACAGCAGTGTGTACCATCGACAAGATACCCTGCAGAAACTCACCAAACATCCCCTCCCTCCACCCCCCGACGCTCAGTAACAGCAGTGTGTACCATCTACAAGGTACCCTGCAGAAACTCACCAAACATCCCCTCCCTCCACCCCCCGACGCTCAGTAACAGCAGTGTGTACCATCTACAAGATACCCTGCAGAAACTCACCAAACATCCCCTCCCTCCACCCCCCGACACTCAGTAACAGCAGTGTGTACCATCCACAAGGTACCCTGCAGAAACTCACCAAAGACCCTCAGACAGCACCTTCCAAACCCACGGCCACTTCCACCCAGAAGGACAAGGGGCAGCAGATCCATGGGAACCCCACCCCCTGCAAGTTCCCCTCCGAGCCCCTCCCCATCCCGACTTGGAAATATATCGGCCGTTCCTTCAGTGTGGCTGGGTCCCAATCCTGGAATTCCCTCCCTAAGGGACATTGTGGGTCTACCCACAGCACATGGACTGCAGCGGTTCAAGAAGGCAGCTCACCCCCACCTTCTCAAGGGGGGCAACTAGGGACAGTGGCAGTAAATGCAGCTCACCCCCACCTTCTCCAGGGGGAAGGGGTGTAAACGTTGGCCACGGGCTCTGGTGAATGGACATTGTTAAGTGGGCAGTATGTATGGACAGACCTTGCGGACAGACACCCGACAGATACAGGGGTCCAGCACTCCAGTAGCCGGACTCGCACTCATCTTGCACATGAAGCTTGATTTCTTGCCCCAGCGGACACAGTTCTGCTGCACCTCTTCCCTGGAAAGGAGGCGATATCAGAGAGTTAGCATTCACACGGAAACACAGACCCCAGCACCCCTCCCTGACACCCACCCCTCACCAACTGGGGAGGCTGCAGCCCAGGCAATGGACACGGAGCCGGGGGGGGGGGGGGGGGGGGGGTGGATGGGGGTATCAGAATGCCCCCACCCTTCACCCCAGGCCGGCTTACCAACTCCCCCAACCCCCCGCGATGGCACGGGACCGTGACAGCCAAGCCCCGCACAGCAAGATCCCACGTGCCGCAGCAGGATAGGGACTGGATCGTCTGCTTTTCGGGATGCTGACTGACTGGATACCAGACCGTCTGACTCGGAGACGAGGGGGCGCGGGGGCGAGAGGAGGGGATTCCGCTCAGCTCAGTGTCACCCGAAACAGCTTGGCTCACGGTGAGGCGATGACCTCGTGGTGTTATCACTCAACTGTCGATCCCGAGACCGCAGGTCACGCTCCAGGGGAACAGGGTTCAAACCCCATCACGCTAGATGGCAAAATTTAAATCCACCGTAAATGAAGAATCTAAAGATGACCATCTTGCTCTGACGAGAGGTCAGCAGACCTGAAGCTTTAGCTCTGTTTCTGTCTCTCTCTCCCCCCCCCTCCCCCCCCCACAAATGTTGCCACAGCTGCTGAGTTTCTCTAGCAACATCTGTTTCTGTGACCCAGTAAGATTTGTTGTTAAGAGATGTGTTGGGTTCACTGATGTCCCTCAGAGATGGACATCTTCCCCCCCCCCTACCCCCTGGCCCACACGTGACTCCACCCCCACATCAACGTGGCTGACACTGTACTGCCCTTAGGGCTGGGCAGTAAATTCTGGGCTTAGCCAGCTACGCCCTCACCCCATGAATAAATAAACAAGTCAGGTGCTGCTGAGTTTTTATGCAGTGACTCACCTCTGTGTATTGAATTAGTGTGTGTCAAATTTAAATAGATTGATAAAAGGCGTTAGTCAAGCAGGAACTATTTGCATTTCGTGCAGATACATAGATCCTGCTCTGTTCCTCAACACGATTGCGATTGATCGTCCAACTCAGTCCCCTGTTCCCACTTGGACCCCACCCTCCAGACCCTTGACCCCTTTAGCCCTGAGAACTACACCTAACGCGTCGTGTTGAGGTTGAGCAGGACATTGGTCAGGCCTCTTCTGGATCACTGTGTCCACCCAGTTATGGGAAGGACATTATGAACCTGGAGAGAGTTCCAAAGAGATTAACCAGGATGGCGCCGGGAATGGAGAGTTGAAGTTATATAGAGAGGCTGGGATTGTTTTCACTGGAGCGTAGGAGGTTGAAGATTGACCTTATAGAGGTTTATAAAATCATGAGAGGGTATCGATAAGATGAATGGTGGGTGTTTTTTTCCCTGGGGTGGGGTATTTCAAGACGAGGGGGCAGATTTTTAAGGTGAAAGAAGAGAGATTTAACAAAGACGGGGGGGGGATTTCTGGGGCAAGACATTTCTCCTCCTCTGAGTCTGAGATGGTCTCAGACTCCCTCTCTCACTGACAGAGTCCCTCTCTCACTGCACGCCCCAGGTCATCTCCTCTGCCCTGAAGCTCTTCAGCCACGTCCTCAAACAGACTCGCTCAACCCAACCACCCCGTGGCTGTACACTTTAACTCCCCTTCCCACTCCACCAAGGACATGCATGTCCTTGGCCTCCTCCATCGCCAGACCATGGCAACACGACACCTGGAGGAAGAGCGCCTCATCTTCCACCTAGGAACCCTCCAACCACAAGGGATGAATGCGGATTTCTCCAGCTTCCACATTTCCCCTCCCCCCCACCTTATCTCAGTCCCAACCCTCAGACTCAGCACCACCTTCATGACCTGCAATCTTCTTCCCGACCCCTCCATCCCCACCCCCTCTCCGGCCTGTCACTCTCACCTTAACCTCCTTCCACCTATCGACCCTTCCCCAAGTCCCTCCTCCCTACCTTTTATCTTAGCCTGCTTGGCACACCTTCCTCATTCCTGAAGAAGGGCTTATGCCCGAAATGTCGATTCTCCTGCTCCTTGGATGCTGCCTGACCTGCTGCGCTTTTCCAGCAACACATATTTCAGCTCTGATCTCCAGCACCTGCAGTCCTCACCTTCTCCCCTCTGAGATGGTCTACACCGTATCCTGAGACTGTGACCCACCTGATTGTAGACACCCCAGCAATATCCTTATCAATATCACTAGCTGTATTTCAGAACGTGCCTAAAACAAGGCAGATTCAAGAGGAGAGTTGCTAAAAACTTGAAAAACTAAAAAGAAAAATCGCAGGTCGAATAGGATTCATAGAATAGCCGTATAAAAGTGCTAGCAGGGACTAAACGGACAAATTGGCTTCCCCAAGGTGGAAGATTCCACAGTCATAAGCCAGGAGTCCAAAAGGAGTTTAGATCAAAGAATTTTAAAGATTCAGTAAAATCAGCATTCATGATTTATCAGGAACAGACTGTCTCTCGATCGTGTATGAGTGTATATGTGTATGTGTGAGAGAGAGTGTGTGTGTGTGTGAGAGAGAGTGTGTGAGTGAGAGAGACAGAGAGTGTATGTGTGTGTATGAGAGCGAGTGTGTGTGTGTGAGAGAGAGAGACAGAGAGTGTGTGTGAGTGTGTGTGTGAGAGAGAGTGTGTGTGTGAGAGAGAGACAGAGAGTGTGTGTGTGTGTATGAGAGCGAGTGTGTGTGTGAGAGAGAGAGACAGAGAGTGTGTGTGAGAGAGAGTGTGTGTGTGAGAGAGAGACAGAGAGTGTGTGTGAGAGTGTGTGTGTGAGAGAGAGAGATAGTGTGTGTGTGTGTGTGAGAGAGAAAGAGAGAGTGTGTGTGTGTGTGTACGAGAGACAGACAGACAGTGTGTGTGAGAGAGAGTGTGTGTGGCTGTGTGTGACTGTGAGCATGAGAGAGTGTGTGTATATGAGAGAGAGTGAGTGAGAGACAGTGAAAGAGTGTGTGTGGCTGTGTGTGAGTATGAGAGAGTGTGAGAGAGAGAGTGTGAGTATGAGAGAGAGTGTGTGTGAGTGTGAGTATGAGAGAGTGTGTGTGAGAGACTGTGTGTGTGTGGGAGAGAGAGTGAGAGTGTGTGTGGCTGTGTGAGTATGAGAGAGTGTGTGTGAGTACGAGATAGAGTGTGTGTGTGAGAGAGTGTGTGTGGCTGTGTGTGTGTGAGCATGAGAGAGTGTGTGTGTGAGAGAGAGTGTGTGTGTGTGAGAGTGTGTGTGTGTTTGTGCCTATTGTGTAAGAAATGTGACCTTTGAACTCCAACCTTGGTTTGTCACTGCCTGAACGAGGAAGTAATTCGATGATTAAAAACAAAGGAACCTTGTCGATTGTCCTTGAGGAGCTGAGAAGATTATGCAGAATCCACTGGCCAACTGCTTGCTCTGGGAAGGTGGCATCAGTCCCTGTCAGTGAGGGAGAGAGTCAGGCAGGGATTTGTAAAATCACCACAGTGTGGAAACAGGCCATTCGGCCCACTGAGTCCACACTGACCCTCCAAAGAGCATCCCACACAGACCCACTGTATCGCCCTAACCCTGCATTCCCCATGTCTAACCCACATAACCTGCGCATCCCTGGCCATTATGAGACAATTTCCCATGGCCAATCCACCCTAACCTGCACATCCCTGGGCACTATGGGACAATTTCCCACGGCCAATCCACCCCAACCTGCACATCCCTGGGCACTATGGGACAATTTCCCATTGCCAATCCACCCCAACCTGCACATCCCTGGACACTATGGGACAATTTCCCATGGCCAATCCACCCTAACCTGCACATCCCTGGGCACTATGGGACAATTTCCCATGGCCAATCCACCCTAACCTGCACATCCCTGGACACTATGGGACAATTTTCCATGGCCAATCCACCCTAACCTGTACATCCCTGGACACTATGGGACAATTTCCCATGGCCAATCCACCCTAACCTGTACATCCCTGGGACACTATGGGACAATTTCCCAAGGCCAATCCACCCTAACCTACACATCCCTGGGCACTATGGGACAATTTCCCATGGCCAATCCACCCTAACCTGCACATCCCTGGGCACTATGGGACAATTTCCCAAGGCCAATCCACCCTAACCTGCACATCCCTGGGACACTATGGGACAATTTCCCATGGCCAATCCACCCTAACCTGCACATCCCTGGGACACTATGGGACAATTTCCCATGGCCAATCCACCCTAACCTGCACATCCCTGGGACACTATGGGACAATTTCCCATGGCCAATCCACCCTAACCTGCACATCCCTGGGCACTATGGGACAATTTCCCATGGCCAATCCACCCTAACCTGCACATCCCTGGGCACTATGGGACAATTTCCCATGACCAATCCACCCTAACCTGCACATCTTTGGACTGTGGGAGGAACTGGAGCACCCGGAGGAAACCCACGCAGACACGGGGAGAATGTGCAAACTTCACGCAGACTGTCACCCGAGGGTGAGATCGAACCCGGGTCCCTGGCGCCGTGAGGCAGCAGTGCTAACCACTGAGCCACCGTGACGCGTGATTGACTCAATCCAATCACTTGGCTGATCAATCGCTTGATCAGAGGGGAGTGAATCTATGGGATCCCCGACCACACAGGGCTGTGGAGGCTGGAGCAGCCTATAGTATATTCAAGGCCGAGAGAGAGAGAGAGACATGTTTAATCACGAAGGGAATCGAGGTTAAGGGGAAAAGGCAGGGAAGTGGAAATGAGGATGGTCAGGATCAACCTAATTGAATGGCGGAGGAGACTGGATGGGCTGAATGGCCTCTATCTGCTCCTATATCTTATGGTTATTTTTGCTCACCTCCTCAGCGCAAGATGGTGTGACGCCAATACAAGGAGTAACTCCTTCTACATTGGGGTCACGGGTTCAAATTCCCCACATGGCAGCTGATGGGATGTAAATTCAATCTATTGTCTGGAACAGTCAGAAAACTACCACCTTCAGGCACACACACCATGGGCCTCACTATCCTTCCCCAGTCTGGCCTGCACGTAACACCAGACCCACAGCAACGGGACTGACTCTTTACTGCCCTGGGTAATGGCCAGGCGAGCCAATCAGCTCAAGGGCAATTAGGGGTAGGCACCAACTTCTGGCCTTGCCCACAGTGTCCAGATCCCATGGAAGGGTAAGAACCTCTGGCAGGAGGAGGTTTGTAGGTTAGAGTGCCCCTGCACAGACCTGACCTCACACTGTCACTCCCACTGCAGTACTGAGGGAATGCTGCACTGCCATTGATGCTGCCCATCCTCTCCAAAGGATAGAAAGAATTCTGGGAAAGGCAAATCAGGGCAGGACTTACCCACTTAATGGTAAGGTCCTAGGAAGTGCTGCTGAACAAAGAGACCTTGGAGTGCAGGGTCATAGCTCCTTGAAAGTGGAGTCGCATGTAGATAGGATAGTGAAGAAGGTATTTGGTATGCTTTCCTTTATTGGTCAGAGGATTGAGTACAGGAGTTGGGAGGTCATGTTGCGGCTGTACAGGACATTGGTTAGGCCACTGTTGGAATATTGTGCACAATTCTGGTCTCCTTCCTATCGGAAAGATGTTCTGAAACATGAAAGGGTTCAGAAAGGATTTACAAGGATGTTGCCAGGGTTGGAGGATTTGAGCTATAGGGAGAGGCTGCACAGGCTGGGGCTATTTACCCTGGAGCATCAGAGGCTGAGGGGTGACCTTATAGAGATTTATAAAATCATGAGGGGCAAGGATAGGATAAATAGACCCCTTTCCCTGGGGTGGGGGAGTCCAGAACTAGAGGGCATAGGCTTAAGGTGAGAGGGGAAAGATAATAAAAGAGACCGAAGGGGTAACCTTTTCACACAGAGGGTGGTACGTGTATGGAATGAGCTGCCAGAGGAAGTGGTGGAGGCTGGTACAATTACACCATTTAAGAGGCATTTGGATGGGTATATGAATAGGAAGGGTTTGGAGGGATATGGGCCAAGTGCTGGCAGGTGGGACTAGATGAGGTTAGGATATCTGGTCGGCATGGACAGGTTGGACCGAAGGATCTGTTTTTATGCTGTACAGCTCTGTGACTCTATGCTTTTAAGATCACAGAAAGCTCCCAGTCAATAACTTTCCCACCAACTCCAACATCAGAATTTGGGCTTGTCTTGGGAGAGTTGAGGGTGAATGATTAACTCTGGAGTAGCAGTCAGTGCTGCTTTAACAGGATGATGGTCGGAGCTTTCGTGAGGAGTTGGTCATGTTTCTTTGTTCCCCAGTTAGTATCCTACGAGGATCGCAATGCAACAGTGCTATTGGCAAAGACCAATCAGCAGCGAACTCAGCTGCCTCAGTCAAGGAATACCTCCATCAGAGATTGGAACAACGGCATTTCATGATGCCTACACCCAAAAACAACTTGTGAAAACATCTGTCCGAGGGACCAGTTGGGAAATTATACCAGTGAGGAAAACAATTAGCAACATGCAAGTAAATGGAGTGTTTCCAAAGGATTAAGAAATAGCTCTGTTGTGGCATTTTGACTCAACGGGCAAAGCATCATTACAGCAGAGAGAGAGAGAGAGAGAGAGGGAGAGAGAGAGAGAGAAAGGATATTCAGCCCATCCAACACATGCTAGCTCTCTGTCGATCCGTCCCAGTGCTTTGTCCCCATGGCGCTGCACGTTTGTTCCCCTCAGGAGCGCATCCAATTTCCCTTTTCCATTTCCAATTTTCCTTCCTTTCCCAATTTCCGTTGCCATCTGCATTCCAGACCTACACCACCCCCCTATTACCACTCACAGCATCAAACAGGATCTCCCTCAGCTCTCCCCCTGCTCCCCGTTCCCACTCCTCCCACCCCTGACCACTGGCCTCTAACCCCCCACCCCCACCCCAACCCCGAGCCGGAGATTCATGACTCTCCGCTCACCCCCCCACCCCCCACCCACAATCCCTTCTCCACCAGCCAATGGCAGCAGCTTATTGCGGTAGTCCTCGTCCTAGTCAGGCCTGACCGTAGACACCTCCATCGATGTCCCTCGTTTCAAAGGGAATTTCCCCAGCCTCTCCCAGCCCCTGCCCACTCCCACTCCTCCCCCACTCCCTGGGTGCGTCTCCTCTGCACCTCCTCAAAGCCCCTCACACACTCCCTGGGGAGACCTAACACTCCCCTTGGATCCTCACCACAACTTTCAAAACATACTCTGACAGGGATCCGGAACATTCCCTCCTGTACTCCGATAGGGATCCGGAACACTCCCGCCCGCACTCCAACAGGGATCTGGAACAATCCCTCCTGTACTCCGAAGGGATCCAGAACGTTTTCTCCTGTACTCTGAAGGGATCTGGAACAATCCCTCCTGTACTCCGAAGGGATCCGGAACATTTTCTCCTGTACTCCGAAGGGATCCGGAACATTCCCTCCTGCACTCCAACAGGGATCCGGAACATTCCCTTCTGTACTCCGACAGGGATCCAGAACATTCCCTCCCACACTCCAACAGGAGTCTCAAACACTCCCTCCTGTACTCTGACAGGGATCCGTAACATTCCTTCCCATACTCCAACAGGGATCCAGAACATTCCCTCCCGTACTCTGACAGGAATCTGGAACACTCCCTCCCGTACTCCGACAGGGATCCAGAACACTCCTCCCGTACTCCGACAGGAGTCCCAAACATTCCCTCCCGTACTCCGACAGGGATCCAGAACACTCCTCCCGTACTCCAACAGGAGTCCCAAACACTCCCTCCCGTACTCTGACAGGGATCCGGAACATTCCCTCCCATACTCTGACAGGGATCCGGAACATTCCCTCCCATACTCCGACAGGAATCCGGAACATTCCCTTCCATACTCTGACAGGGATCCAGAACATTCCCTCCCGTAGTCTGACAGGAATCTGGAACATTTCCTCCCGTACTCCGACAGGGATCCAGAACATTCCCTCACCTACTCCAACGGAGATCCAGAACATTCCCTCCTGCAACAATAGCTCCCCCCCAGTCCCTCATGAGACTGAAGGGGGTGAGTGAAGTGCCAGACTGGAGCCAGCCAGAGAGCGGGGGAACACTACCAAGGCAACACCCACGTGGCTGGCATTGGCCACTCAGATGGTCAACAGCGCTTACAAGAACAGGCGGCCATTTCTATAGCCGCCCTCTGGGCGCTTGCTGTGCCCGACAGATGTTTCAGGAAGAAAGGGAGTGATGACTGTGCGAACATGGGGGAGAGGCAGCTAATTTCCACACAGCGACAAAGCCCCATTGCTGCCCGTCCCTAAATGGGCCATTTCAGACGGCACTGGTCTGGAGTTACATGTAGGCCCAGACCAGGGAAGGACAGCAGACCTCTCTCTCTCCCTGAAGTGAACCTGACAGGGTGGGGGTAGGGAGTTTCACGGACCACCTCACTGCGGGCGGCTCACCAGTGCAGGTTTACCAATCGCAGAAGAAGGGAGAAACCACCACCAGTCCATTCGGCCCACCATTTGGTGTGATTGCTACTGATCCGCTAAGTCCATGTCATACTCCCATTCTCTCTGCAAACTCCTTAACCCTTTCAGGATCTCAAATTCCGTCAATTCGCAGACTCAGACAGCACGGACACTGACACCAAACAGTCCATGGTTGGACTAATCCCAAACTCAACTAATCCCACCTGCCTGCTCCTGGCCCATATCCCTCTAAACCTTTCCTGACAATGAATATATCCAAACGTAATTAAAACGTTGTAATTGTACCCACATCCACCACTTCCTCAGGAAATTCATTCCACACACGAACCTGTGTGAAAAGTTAAAAATCCCACCACACCAGGTTATAGTCCAACAGGTTTAATTGGAAGCACTAACTTTGGGAGTGCTGCTCCTTCATCAGGTAGTTGTGTGTGAAAAAGTTGCCTCTCATGCCCTTTTTAAACCTCTCTCCTCTCATCTTAAAAATATGACCCCTAGTTTTGGACTCCCCGACCCCAGCGAAGATACCTTTGTCTATTTACCCTATCCATGCCCCTCATGATTTTATGAACCTCTGGAAGGTCTCCCCTGAGCCTCCGACGCTCCAGGGAAAACAGCCCCAGACTGTTCAGCCTCTCCTTCCATTCCCGGGCAACATCCTGGTAAATCGTTTCTCAACCCTCTCCAGTTTAATAACGTCCTTCCTGTAGCAGAACTGCACGCAGTACCCCAGAAGTGGTCCTGTAAACATATTCACCACCTTATTTGGTCGGGTTAGGGACAGGTCTGAGTGAAGCAATCTCCCCCAGCTCAGTCTGAAAGGGGCTGACCCATACAGCCTGACCTCATGACCCCTTGTTCTGGACAGGCACACAGCTCCCACTCTCGCTTGCTGGGGCTGGGCGGGGTGGGGGGGGGGTGACATTATCTGCATGTCCACTCTGTCCCCTGGGATGGTGGGATTGTCTGACGTGCAACGGATGGGACCCTACCCACTGGAGTTGAGAGGAATGAGAGGAGATCTCAGTGTAACATATCGGGGCTTGACAGGGTCAGTGCTGAGGGGATGTCTGACCCAAGAAATCCACACTAACCCTCCAACGATTTAATGGGCCGAATGGCCTAATTTCTGCTCCTATGTCAGACGGTCTGTCCCAATCAGTCCAGGAACCGATCCGATTAAACCTCCTAGAACCACCTCAAATACACCCACAGCCTTCCTTAAGCAGGGAGAGCAGAACAGCGCACGGTATTCCAGACGTGATGCTCACAGATAGAAATGAAAGAGAGAATCTTTACTTTCTCCAGCAAGAACTGAAGCTGCTGGAGAAACTCAGCAGGTCTGAGGAGAGGGAAACTGAGCTAACGTTTCGAAGCAGGTGACCCTCCCTCCAGCAGTTTCTGTTTTTGATTCGGATTCCCAGCCTCCAAGATTCTTCCCCTTTCATCCTTTATACTTCTGTTCAATCCCACTCGGAATCCACAGTGGCGTTCCCGGTTACCTGCTCTGCCTGCTGACTAGCTGGCTGTGACTTTGCATCCTCTGGGTTTTTTGAGGGTAATCTTTGGCCACATCGTGGATGCAATAATAACCAACGTTATTGTTCCGGAGCCCGCCGGTGCACTGGCAGGGTCTGCACCACCCGAGGGAGAGCAGTCATGGTGCTTGACAGCATCGAAACAGGCCCTTCGGCCCAACTTGCCTGTGCCAGTCCTTGGCGAACAGATGTAGAACAAGCACATGATTCTGGCACTGCCATCAAGCAGGTAGGATGAAGGAGTGAAAGATAGACAGGGTGCCCGCAGAGAGTGGGTGAGGACCTAACGTAGCAAGAGGCCAGTCCTCTACCTGACCTCCCCCCCACCCCCCCCACCACCACCACCATTCCTCAACCCTCAGCTCAGTGGATATTTGGTTGGGCAATCGCAATACTTTACAGGAGAGTCAAACCGAAATGTTTCAGGTGCTTTACAGGAATTGCTCAACACTTACCCCTCGGCATTGAGTTGGATGATCAACCCCTGAACTGCAGAACATATTGGAGGGGTCGAATGGCCTGCTCCTGCTCCTTTTGAGTTAACCCATTGTCTCCTAACCAAACTGCTCAGAGATGTCATGACACACCCGCTTCCACCCCCACACCCCTTGGAGCAAGTGGGACTTGAACACGGGCCTCCCGGTCTAAGGTTGGGGACACTACCACCCGCTCCTAACCGCGAACGTTTCCTGGCTTTCCTGTTGCAATGCCACCCCGTTCGGAAAGAGGGACAGAGGGGACGGGGCTGTATTACTGAGACGGTGGTGCTGAGAAGCTCAGTCAATGGCCTGGAGTCACAGGTTCAAACCTTGACACAGCGGCTGCTGGAACACTGGGCTCCAGTTATGAAAACGGCCATAAAAGTGCCTTGAAACCACCAAATTACAGGTTCTGTAACTCAGCTCAGGGTCGGAATTGCGACTTGCAAGGAAATATTGCCGCGGCATTTTCTATCTCCATCAGAACCCATCACATTCGCTAATCTGCCGTCCTTCCCCAGTTTGACCTAGCCGTGACTCCAGACCCCATGGTCTCGGGGCTGACTGTCAACTTCCCTCTGAGCTAGTCACTCAGACCAAGGGGCAATTAGGGACGAGCAGTGAACTCTGACCTCATCGGTGATGCCCACATCCTGTGACAGAGTAAATAAAATCGTAGGATCCAGGATCAAATTGTGCGGGCGGTACAAATGGACCGCTGCACTGTCTCCCTGAGCAAACATTAACATGTCGCCCTGGGGCAAGTATAAAAGATCTCATACCAACCCCCTCAGAGAGGCCATTCGGCCCCTCAAGCAACTCTGTCCTTCAAGTGACTGGGTTTTATCTGACAGACCTCCGCTCCCTTGCCCCTGTGTGTCAGAGTTCACCTTTCTGAAAAGGCAGGGTATCCCGTCTCCCTTACCCTTAATCTATCCCAAAAACTTCCACAAGAAAATATTCCTAGAGATATAAATTACAGGGAGTGGCTGGATCAGCTGGGATTTTTTTCACTGGAGTGTCAGGAGGTGACCGTGTAGACGTTTATAAAATCACAAGGGGGGGGGGGGCAATACATAAGGTGAAACGACAAGGGGCTTCTCCCCAGAGTGGGGGAGTTCAAGGCTGGGGGGCAGATTTTTAAGGTGAGAGGACAGAGGTTTAAAAAAGACATGGGGGCGATTTTCTTTTTAAACAGAGGGTGTGGAATGAACTTCCTGAGGAAGTGGTAGATGTGGGTACAGGTACAATTTTTTAAAAGACTTTTGGATAAGGACATGGAGGGGAAGATTTGGAGGGATATGGGCCAGGAGCAGGCAGGTGGGACTAGTTTAGTTTGGGATTAGGGATGGCACGGACTGGTTGGGCTGAAGGGTCTAAGTGACTAGGGAAGGGGGCAATAAACACCCTCCCAGCATCAATTTCAAAGATGGGTGCCATCGCTGTTTCGTGCGAGCTGTCTGCATGCAAATTGGGCACACTGGCGGGAACAGGGTTGCCCCAGGGGCAGGATGGCACAGATGTGATTGGCCGAGTGGCCTCATATGGTGGCGCCAACACCTTGACCCCTCCCAGGTTGTCTACCCTTTGGGGTGGGGAGGAGAAAACAAAGTGGTGCTACAATCTGAGGTGGTGACAGGAGATATACAAATGCAATGCAATTATTTTAATTGGGTGACACAGTTTCAGAAAAATAAATCGCGGCAGAGCACAATTCAAAAAGCCCAGTCCATGACTAGGAGTGATATTACCTGGTGGAAAGGTCACTGAAAGACCCCCCGTGGAGCAGACGGATTTTACAGAACAGGATCCCATTCACGAAAGGTACAGCTGAGAGTTCCTCCAGGGTCAGGGTCACCAGGAACTTAAACTTCTTTCTCTTCATCAGAAAAGCCATCAGGGGGTCGAGGAGGGGGGTGGGGAACAACAGGAAGGAGGTAGAGGGGTGGGGAATGGGGTTTGAGGGGTGATAAGGCAAAGGGGTAAACTCTCTCTCTCTCTGGCTGTGTGTGTCTCTCTCCCAGGCTGGCTGGATGACTCAGTCACTTTCGATGGCGGAAGGATCCGAGTCCAGCCTCCTATCCAACCCCTCCAAACCCTGACTGAAGGGAGAGGATCACAGCCGCTCCAATAAAAGAGAGAGAGAGAAAGATTGGTGGGGGGTGGAAAGTTCAGTTGAACTGGACTGGAGTCTAAACTACAAAACACACCCACAGAGAGAGAGAGAGCAGCTCTCAAAGCTAGACCAGTCTCAAACACACAGACACCCCTCTCTCTCTCTCTCTGCCTCCTGCCTATTTATACCAAGAGATATTTTTAAAACAAAATAGATGTGACTCAGGGTCAGACTTGAATCCCCCACAGCAACTGCTGATGAATCTTACAGAGTCATTTCCAGCTAAGAGTTCCTGCTGCTTTAATCATCAGAGGGAACACTCTCTCTCTCTCTCTCTGTGATGGAGGACACCCAGTTATTAGACGTTGCAGCTATGTTTTCTATCTATCTATCTATCTATCTATCTATCTATCTATCTATCTATCTATCTATCTATCTATCTATCTGTCTATCTCTATGTATTTCTCTCTCTCTCTCCCTGCAAAAGGTTGGGTTAGCATTGTGCCCACTCCTGACCTCTCACCTTGCCTGGGGAGTTTGCAAAAACAACAGCTCTCCACCAACCCACTGTCATCTCACCAGGTCCCCCCACACCCAGCCCAACTCTGGGATCAGATCATTACCACGTTACCTCCAGCCCAGCCCTGCTGAGGATCAAAGAATCTAGTTTCCAAACACACCATCTATTTAATCACGCTGATTCACAGAAAACCTTGCCCTGAAAACTGGGCAGAGACTTGAAGAGGCTGCAGGGGTGTGGGAGGGGAAGGGGAGCCTGGGGTGCCTGGTGAAGTGGGACTAGGAATTTTGAAGGGTCGGTGGCATGGCGATGGGCTGAGTGGCCATGGCTTGTGCTGAAGGAGTCTGCGGTGGCACCTCGTACCCCCGGTCCCCGTGGCATCAACGTGAGAACAACGTGGTGTATTGTCACTGGACTAGAGGGACAACTGTGGGTGAGACTGAAGTTCCATTCAGTAAAGCGGGGATCCAAACATTAGGGGCGAAAACAGGAGCCCATTCAGCCCCCACTCCTCAGGCCTACTCTGCCACTCTGTGAGCATTCCCATCTGCACTCACTCCCCACCCCAATCTCTGATCCCCCCGTCCAACAGGAGCTCACCAACCACTACCTTAAGGAATATTCAGTGACTCCCCGCTCCCCCAACTCCCACCATTGCTCTCTGCGGCAGAGAGTTCCAAAGTCTCAGAGTAAAAGGGTTGAAGACCGAGACGGGGAGGAATTTCTCTTCTTGGGGTGGGGGTGGGGGATGAATCTGAGGAATTCTTTTCTGCAAATGGCTATGGAGGGAATTGATTGATTGACTGATTGATTGATTGGCCGGTGTACTGAAGCACAGTGTACATGCTTTGTTGACGAGCAGTCCAGGCAGATCATGGTCAGCAAGGATGTGCAGATCAGAGAGACCGAGACAGAGGCAGACAGGTTACGCTGCTTATTGACGCTACAGAGTCCATCCATCAGTCTAATAGCGGCTGGGAGGAAGCTGTTCCTGAACCTGCTAGTGGGTGTGTTCGAGGTTCTGGGCCTTCTGCCTGATGGAATAGGTTGCGATGGGTCTTTGATGATGTTGGCAGCCTTTCCCCAGCAGTGAGCTGTGTAACTGGAGTCTGTGGAGGGAAGGTTAGCTCCTGTGGTGGTCTGGGCTGTGCACACCACCCTCTGTCGTTTCTCACAGTCTCTGGACAGAGCAGTTGCCGTACCAGACTGTAACACACCCGGACAGTACCCTCCCAATGGGGCATCTGTCGGAGTTGGTGAGGGGCCGTATGGATCATGCTGAAGTCCCTGGGTCGTCCTGAGGCGTTGTTGTGCCTTCTTAACATCTACATGGGTAACCCAGGACAGGCTGTCAGTTATTGTCACTCGGAGGAAGTTGACACTGTCCACCCTCTCCACCTCTGCTCCTTTGATGTAGATGGGGGGGGAGAGGGGGTATTCTCCTCCTGTCTCCCTGAAGTTAATGCTCAGTTCTTCAGACACTGGGAGAGAGATTGTTCTCATCACACCAGGTCACCAAGCCCTCCGTCTCCTTCCTGTATTCTGACTCATCGTTGTTTGATATTCCAGAGTGGTGCTGGGAAAGCACAGCAGGTCAGGCAGCATCCAAGGAGCAGGAAAGTCGACATTTCAGGCATAAGCCCTTTATCACCTTCCAGATGAAGGGCTTTTGCCCGAAACGTCGATTCTCCTGCTCCTCGGATGCTGCCTGACCTGCTGTGCTTTTCCTCTTGACACTGAGCTCCAGCACCTGCAGCCCTCACTCTTTCCGAGTTGTTTGACATCCATCCTACCACGGTGGAGTCGTCAGTGAACTTGTAGATGGGAGAGGCAGGACTCGAGGGAACTTGAGGGAAGGTTCCTTTACACCCAGAGGAGCTGGAATGAAAGCAGAAATCCCCACCATGTTTTAAAAATCACGCCTTACTCTCGTACTGTAACTGGTTAAGGTAAGGCTCAGGAGAGAAGGATATCAGCTACTTCTCACCAGTGGGCTGAATGGCCTCCACCCCTGCTGGGAATCTCCACCATTTCTACGAAAAGCTGTCGCAGTTCCACAAACCTATGGAAACTCAGTCCTTGAGTCCGTTCAAGATAGAAACCAATAGGATTGTCAGGAGGCCAATGGCACAGAAGGATGGGGAGCCAGCTCTGAAACAGCATAGAGACAGCTGGGAGAGGCGGAGCGAGGACAGGATTTAATCAATTAACTCCAGGATTAAATAATTAAAACAAACTGTTCCCTTTGATCAGTGCCCCCACACTGCACCAAATCTTCACCAGAGTCCAGAAACAGCAGGGGGGAGAAAACCTACAACATTGATTTCTACAAAGTCAAAATATTTGAACAATATGTTTATAACTATTTGGATAAGCATTGTTTTAAACCACATACACACAGTGGCTACAGGAGCAGGTCAGAGGATGGGAATCCTGCAGCGAGTAAATTCCCTCCTGACTCCCCCCAGAGCCAGTCCCACCATCTCGAAGGCACAAGTTAGGAGGGTGAGGGAATACTCCCCACTTGCCCCGGATGGGGGCAACTCCAACAACACTCAAGAAGCTCAACACCATCCAGGGACAAAGCAGCCCCCGCTTGATTGGCACCACATCCACAAACATCCCCTCCCTCCACCCCCCGACACTCAGTAACAGCAGTGTGTACCAGCTACAAGATACCCTGCAGAAACTCACCAAACATCCCCTCCCTCCACCCCCCGACGCTCAGTAACAGCAGTGTGTACCATCTACAAGGTACCCTGCAGAAACTCCCCAAACATCCCCTCCCTCCACCCCCTGACACTCAGTAACAGCAGTGTGTACCATCTACAAGATACCCTGCAGAAACTCCCCAAACATCCCCTCCCTCCACCCCCCACGCTCAGTAACAGCAGTGTGTACCATCTACAAGGTACCCTGCAGAAACTCACCAAAGACCCTAAGACAGCACCTTCCAAACCCACGGCCACTTCCACCCAGAAGGACAAGGGGCAGCAGGTCCATGGGAACCCCACCCCCTGCAAGTTCCCCTCCGAGCCCCTCCCCATCCCGACTTGGAAATATATCGGCCGTTCCTTCAGTGTGGCTGGGTCACAATCCTGGAAATCCCTCCCTAAGGGACATTGTGGGGCGGGGGCAGTAAATGCAGCTCCCCCTACCTTCTCAAGGGGGGGTGTCAACTAGGGACGGGGGCAAATAAATGCTGAGCCCAGCCAGTGACACCCACATCCCAGGAATGAATTTTTAAAATATTGTCCCTTGTAACCTTCCCCAGAGATTATATGTGCCTTCTCATCAATTATGGATGGTGTACACCAGCCTAGAACTCCTATATCCCAATATCCAATGGATATCAGCCTCTGAGACCCCTAGTCCCATAGGTTGACAGGAGAGTTGTGGCTTAGAGTTATGGGAAATGTAGGGGGTGTTTAACGCTAGACAAAACAATCGCAAGTTGTGAGGACACTGGCTTTGAAGGGAAAAGGCTAGCGATGCCGGGTGTGTGAGAGGTAGGGTGGCTCACTCAATAATTCTCCACCTGCTGTGCCTAGCTTCACCGGTCACAGCTGACAGTGCCCCTGGTTCCCGGCTCAGTGCAGTTACCCAGGTAAATCATCGACAGCCCATTACGTCCACATACTCAGCTCGAGATCATTGAGCAGGGATCAGTGATTGTGCCCATTGTTTTCTCAATATTCTTTCATAGGACGAGTGTGTCACTGGGGAACGCTCACCCCTAATTGCCCCTTGAAATGGGGAGGTGATGTCTTAGTGGCATTATCACTCGACTACGAATCCCCCAGAATCCCAGTTCATGTTCTGGGGACCCAGGTTCAAGTTCTGCCCACATGGAATTTCAATTCAATAAAAAGCTGGAATGAGGTGTCTAATGATGACCATGTTGTTGGGAAAACCCATCAGGTTCACTAATGTCCTTCAGGGAAGGACACTGCCATCCTTACCTGGTCTGGCCTATGTGTGACTCCAGACCCACAGCGATGGGGGTGACTCTCAGCTGGCCTCTGAAACGGCCTAGCAAGCTGTACCAATCGCTACCAAATATTTCAAGGACAGCTGGGGCCAGGCAATAAATACTGGGGATGTCCCACAAACAAATTAGGACAGGGACTTGCTCAGCCCATTTCAGGGGGTAATTGTAACGTCAACCACATCACTGGGGGTTTGGAGTCACATGTAGATCAGACTGGGTGAGGAGGGTGGATTTCCCTCTGCAAAGGGCATCAATGGACCAGATATTTTCACAGCAATTGATGGCAATGTGATGAGTTAATGAATAGCACTTCTGTGTTACAGATTTTTCTGATTTAACTGAGTTTAAACTCCGTGCCCAGACTTGAATCCATGTCCACACAGCATTCCCCTGGGTCACAGGGACATAACCCCAGCACCCCCACTGTCTCTGCCTCAACATACGCACCTCCATTTCCAATTGCCATCGGCTCATTATAATATCTGGAACTGAAATGGCTTTTAAAGATAGAAATGGTGTCCCTAATAAAAGGCTGCAACAATCACTCAGACACAGACATGAAACAAACGTGGGATAACAAAACCGCCTGAACTGAAATGACCATTTCATGGAAAGGTATTGACACCTGTCAACTGAGTCAGGAACGAAAGAACTCAGAGTTCGTTCCCCATGGCCAATCCACTCCAACCTGCACATCCCTGGGCACTGTGGGACAATTTCCCATGGCCAACCCACCCCAACCTGCACATCCCTGGGCACTATGGGACAATTTCCCATGGCCAATCCACACTAACCTGCACATCCCTGGACACTATGGGACAATTTCCCATGGCCAATCCACCCCAACCTGCACATCCCTGGGCACTGTGGGACAATTTCCCATGGCCAATCCACTCTAACCTGCACATCCCTGGGCACTATGGGA
Source organism: Chiloscyllium plagiosum (assembly GCF_037043375.1). Classification (NCBI taxonomy): domain Eukaryota; kingdom Metazoa; phylum Chordata; class Chondrichthyes; order Orectolobiformes; family Hemiscylliidae; genus Chiloscyllium; species Chiloscyllium plagiosum. The sequence continues at coordinate 5,505,104 of NW_028270173.1, read as the reverse complement.
CAATTTCCCATGGCTAATCCACCCTAACCTGCACATCCCTGGGCACTATAGGACAATTTCCCATGGCCAATCCACCCCAACCTGCACATCCCTGGGCACTATGGGACAATTTCCCATGGCCAATCCACACTAACCTGCACATCCCTGGTCACTATGGGACAATTTCCCATGGCCAATCCATCCTAACCTGCACATCCCTGGACTCAATGGGGCAATTTCCCATGGCCAATCCACCCTAACCTGCACATTGCTGGGCCCTGTGGGGCAATTTCCCATGGCCAATCCACCCAACCTGCACGTCTTTGGACTGTGGGAAGAAACCCACGCAGACACGGGGAGAATGTACAAATGTCACATAGACAGTCACCCGAGGGTGGGATTGAACCCAGGTCTCTGGCGCTGTGAGGCAGCAGTACTAACCATTGAGCCCTCATGATGCTCCCCTCTCAATGTGAAACCTTTCAATTAGACTTTTGTTTTGTGAGTCACTTCACTCTCCAGGAACCCATTCTTCCACTTACATTATATTAACTAAGCCCCTGGATTTGATTCCAGCCTGTATCTTACTCCTGCGTCGTCATTACTACATATTTCTACATCAGAGGTGGCTGTGTGCAGTGTTGGTCACCACACCACCAGAAGGGGGTAGAAACTTTGGAGAGAGAGAGAGAGAGTGCAGGGAGGGTTCACCAGGACTCTGCCGGGTCTCGAGAGCATTGACTGTGAGGGAAGGTTAAAAAGACTAGGAATGTTTTCACTGGAAAGACAGTGACTGAGGGGAGACCCTGATCGAGGGCTACACAGTAATGAGGGGAACAGACAGGGTGGGATAGTCAGGGGCTTTTCCCAGGGTTGAAGTTTCAATTACAAGGGGGCACAGGGTCAAGGTGAGAGGGGGGGGAAGTTTAAGGGAGATGTGTGAGGGAGGTATTTCACGCAGAGAGTGGGAGGAGCTGGAACACACTGCATGAAGAGGGGGTGGGAACAGGCACGTTGGGGACATTTCAGAGGCAGCTGGCTGGTTACATGGATAGGGAGGGAATAGAGGGATACGGACTGAATAAGGGCAGGAGGCTTATTGTCTAGTTCAGTCAAGGCATGATGGTCAGCACAGGCTTGGAGGGGCCGAATGGCCTGTTCCTGCGCTGGACCTCTCTCCTGTTCCTTTGAATCCCTGGGGCAGGTAGCTTGTTATCTGGAAATCAAACTGCAGTTAGCTCCTGCTGTTCTATTTGTATTCCAACCTCCTCGTACAGATTACAGGGGAGTGCTACATGGTGAATACACGGTGAGATTATTGAGCTGAATGGGCAGTAACTTTAATCATTTCCCTTCAATCTTCACACTGAATAGATTATCTTTGCTCAGTGTTTCTTTTAAGTTTCCAGCTTTGGGTTGGGACCTTTTTGCCAATTTTTCAATTGTTGTTCATTATCAAGTCCTTTCTCTTGTAATTTCCCCATCCCTCGTATAATCTGTTCTTATTTTCTGTGACTTTAATCTGTGGATGTCTATATTCACCCCAGTAATAGGGTCTGGTTTCTCGTCTGTCATTCATTTCAGAATAAAGGGGCACCCATTTCAGACAGAGATGGGAAAGAGTATTCTCTCTCAGCGGGTTGTGGGTCTTTAGAAGTCCTTTCCACAGAGAGAGCGCTATGGGGCAGAGTCCATGTGTATATTGTATCCGTTGCTCCCGATGCGGTCTCCTCTACATTGGGGAGACTGGGCGCCTCCTAGCAGAGCGCTTTAGGGAACATCTCCGGGACACCCGCACCAATCAACCACACCGCCCCGTGGCCTAATATTTCAACTCCCCCTCCCACTCTGCCGAGGACATGGAGGTCCTGGGCCTCCTCCTCTGCCACTCCCTCACCACCTGACGGCTGGAGGAAGAACGCCTCATCTTCCGCCTCGGAACACTTCAACCCCAGGGCATCAATGTGGACTTCAACAGTTTCCTCATTTCCCCTTCCCCCACCTCACCCCATCTCCAACCTTCCAGCTCAACACCATCCCCATGACCTGTCCTACCTGTCCATCTCCCTTCTTACCTATCCACTCCACCCTCCTCTCTGACCTATCACCTTCATCCCCACCCCATTCACCTATTGTACTCTTTGCTACCTTCTCCCCAGCCCCAGTCCCAGCCCCACCCCCATTTATCTCTCCACCCTGGAGGCTCCATGCCTCCATTCCTGATGAAGGGCTTTTGCCCGAAACGTCGATTTTCCTGCTCCTCGGATGCTGCCTGACCTGCTGTGCTTTTCCAGCACCCCTCTGATCTAAACTCCATATGTATATTGAAGGCTGAGAGCAAGAGATTCTCCATTAGTCAGGGGAATGGGGGGGAAGGGGAAGGGCAGGGAAGTGGATGCGAGGAATGGTGGATTGGCCACAACGCTGAGATATGGACGTCGACAGCAGGGACTTCAAGGTACTGGAGCAGTCCCACCAACGCTGCCTGTGCAAGATGCTGTAAATCTGCTGGAAAGACAGACACACCAACACCAGCGTCCTTGACCAGGCCAACATCCCGAGCATCGAGGCACTGACCCCTCCTCAATCGGCTGAGAGGGGCTGGGCATATCATCCCCATGACCAATATGAGACTCCCTGAGCAGGTGCTCTCCTCCCAGCTCCGAAACAGCAGGCGAGCCCCAGGTGGACAGAGGAAGTGCTTCAGGGATACCCACAAGGCCTCACTAGGTGAAGTGAGGCATTCCCACAGAAACCTAGGAATCGCTGGCCTGAGACAGACCAGAGTGGAAGAGAAGCATTCAAGAAGGCGTCGAGAACCTGGAGATTTGCTGTCGGGAAAAAATGGAATCCGGGGAAAGGAGCGCACTGCCACACCAACGCCCCACCCACCCACTTCCCGTGACCAACCCCTGCCCCCAGTGTAACAGAACCTGCAATAGCTCCATCAGTCTGTACGGCCACCGACAGACTCACCCGGAGAGTGGGAGAGAGTCATCCTCATCTGTGAGGGGGCCACCAATGAGGATGGATAGCAGAGCTGGAACGAGGGGCAGAATGGCCTACTCCTGTTCACATTTCTGATGGTCACATTTTCACGATTGGGCTGAGAGGTGCTGTGTGACGCTCTGTCCATTGGTCATCACCCTGCAATTAGAGGCTGACACCCACTCAGTGGCATGGCCCGGGCAGACTGTGCCATCTCCTGTAACACATCTCCTGTGGGGCTGGAGTCACGTGGAGTCACATGGATAACGACAGGAGATTTCCTTCCAAAAGGACATTAGGTAGAGTCATAAACCTGTACAGCACAGAAACAGACCCTTCGGTCCAACCCGTCCATGCCGAACAGATATCCCAACCCAATCTGGTCCCACCTGCCAGCACCCGGCCCATATCCCTCCAAACCCTTCCTATTCACGTACCCATCCAGATGCCTCTTAAATGTTGTAATTGTACCAGCCTCCACCATTTCCTCTGGTAGCTCATTCCATACACGTACCACCCTCTGCGTGAAAACGTTGCCCCTTAGGTCCCTTTTAAATCTTTCCCCTCAATGTGGGCGGCACGGTGGCACAGTGGTTAGCACTGCTGCCTCACAGTGCCAGAGACCCGGGTTCAATTCCCACCTCAGGCGACTGACTGTGTGGAGTTTGCACGTTCCCCCCGTGTCTGCGTGGGTTTCCTCCGGGTGGTCGAGTTTCCTCCCACAGTCCAAAGATGTGCAGGGTCAGGTGAATTGGCTATGCTAAATTTTCCGTAGTGTTAGGTAAGGGGTAAATGTAGGGGTATGGGTGAGTTGCGCTTCGGCGGGTCGGTGTGGACTTGTTGGGCCGAAGGGCCCGTTTCCACACTGTAATGTAATCTAAAAACCTTAAACCTATACTCTCTCGTTCTGGACTCCCCCACCCCAGGAAAAAGACCTTGTCTGTTTACTCTATCCATGCCCCTCATAATTTTATAAACCTCGAGAAGGTCACCCCTCAGCCTCCGACACTCCAGGGAAAACAGCCCCAGCCTGTTCAGCCTCTCCCTGTAGCTCAGATCCTCCAACCCTGGCAACATCCTTCTAAATCTTTTCTGATCCCTTTCAAGTTTTACATCATCCTTCCTTTAGGACGGAGGCCAGAATTGAAGGCAGTATTCCGAAAGCAGCCTCCCCAGAACTGCTGATAGTTGTCATGGCCACCATCGCTGGGGTCACAATTCCAGGTTTATTAACTATACTCATGCTGCCACTCCCTCACCATGAAGCCAGCTCCTTGCATTACTGGTCTAGTGACATTGCTGCGTTCTGTGAGCCAAGGTGCAGTGTCACAGTTCACCCAACAATCATTCATTCCACTCATGTTCCTTGTGTTTGCTTTATCCCTGCCTTGGCATCCTTTAGCGTTTTTTAACAAAGTATTAATAAGCCTTTGGCACATTACTTTCTCAAGTGTGAAGGTCGTGTTCCTAACTTGTGACCCGTGTGTATTCTTTGAGCTGTGGCCCTTCCACATTCCAGGCACATTTTGCAGCCCAGCCTGTACCTCGGTGAGACAGAGGTTTCACAGATCAGAGTCACACAATTGGCCCGGCGCGTCCAGGTTTAGATTGCACACCTCACAGGATCCTGAGCGCGCAGGAACTCCTCGATAACAGCCTTCTGGGTGGGTGGGGTGTGGGGGAGAGGGGTGCTTGGTTTTGCTGTAATATCACCGCCAGCCTGGTCACAGGGGGGTGGAGGGGAGTCTGTCCCCCTGCTGCAGCGGAGGGAGGGAGGGTGGGGTGTGTGTCACAGTCGGGAGGATGCCCCTGAGCTTAGGGTAGTGTCACACTGCCAAAAGAGGCCACTCAGCCCATCTCCATCACCCAGCGCCACCCCAGCATGGTGCCTCTGAGGGAGCATTCCGAATCAGCAGCCCTGGTGGAGGGAACCCTGGAGAATGGTTTGGATGCTAACTGGTCACGCGGGAGAGGAGGGTGTAAGAACTCTCTCCCCAAACCCCCCGCACCCCCCCAACAAGGGGGCGAGATCCATGCCCAGTCTGTCAACACACAGCAGGGTCAAGGCTGAGCCACATACCTGACTGATGCTGCCATTCCATAACATAGCAGGGTGCTCATTACCAGCTCAGAGACAGGAGGCCGTCTGTGTGGGACTGGGGTGAGCAAAGTTAAAAATCCCACAACACCAGGTTATAGTGCAACAGGTTTATTTGGAAGCACTAGCTTTCGAAGCGCTGCCCCTTCATCAGGTAGTTGTGGAGAATAAGATTGTAAGACACAGGATTTATAGCAGAAGTTTAGTGTGATGTAACTGAAATTATACATTGAAAAAGACCTGGATTGTTCAAGTCTCTCATCTTTTAGAATGACCATGTTGGTTCATTAGCCAAGCTCAGTACCCATAGAGATGGCCTCAACCAGGACCATGGGTTCATGACACAATACAGGTGACCCCACTGCACGACACACACAGACACTCCCTCATTCTCACGTACCCTCTGACTCCTTTACACTCACTCACTCATTCACAGACACTCATTAACACCCACCTCCCACCCTCCCCCAACACCCACATAAGTTTATTGGGTAAATCTGTACTTGCAGAATTACATTTTATTTTGCTCAAAAACTGCATGAACCCATGTAAGATTCTGTAAATCAATTTTTTAGATTAGAATCAGTCTGAACATTGGGGCAAGACAGTCTCACACAGGGCACCTCACAACTTCAATGCATTATCTGGGCCGACATGACACCAGTTGTTAAAGTTCACTTGAGAATGTAACTTTAAGAAAGTTCTATGATTTACATATGAAAGAACTGAAACCAACATGGTCCTTCTAAAAGCTGAGAGACTTAACAAACAATCCAGGTCTTTTTCAAGATATAATTTCAGTTACATCACACTGTAAACTTTTGCTATAAATTCTGTGTCTTACAATCTTATTCTCCACAACCACCTGATGAAGGAGCAGTGCTCCGAAAGCTAGTGCTTCCAATTAAACCTGTTGGGCTATAATCTGGTGTGGTGTGATTTTTAACCAGTTGGAGAGTTACTGCGTAAATGAGAATGTGTTTATTGTTAACTGGTTAACCATCTCCAGGTTGAGCGGGGAAGGAGGGAGGGAGGGAGGGAGCAGTGCTCTCCAGCCAGATTTACTTTCAAAACCGGTGACCCTCTGCTGTAGAACATTAGGACACGTTTGACTGTGTTCAGGTCAGTCACCTCTCTTCACCCTCCCCTGATTACTGCTTTGGTCAATGTTTCAAGCCTGCTCAGGACCAGGACTTGCTGTAATGTGTACTGAGCTAACAGGAGCAATTACCCACATCACAACCAAGGCCAGGGGGTCAGCAGCAGCCCTCCATCCCAGCCAACTTGGGAAATTGAACATCTTGAAGGCAGCATGGTGGCTGTGGTTAGCACTGCTGCCTCACAGCACCAGGGTCCCAGGTTCAATTCCACCTCAGGCAACTGTCTGTGTGGTGTTTGTACATTCTCCCCGTATCTGTGTCGGTTTCCTCCCACAAGTCCAAAGTCCAAAGATGTGTAGGTCAGGTGAATTGGCCATGCTAAATTGCCCATAGTGTTAGGTGCATTAGCCAGAGGGAAATGGGACTGGGTGGGTTACTCTTCGGGGGGTTGGTGTGGACTTGTTGGGTTGAAGGGTCTGCTTCCACACTGTAGGGAATCTAATCTAATGTTGGATCACTGGGAATAAGGATAATCCCATTTATTTCACATGAAGGAGTGAATCAGTATGTATTACACACACTCTGGGCTGGGATAGAATACAGTGCCGCCTCCTACAGTGTAACACTGTCTGCGATTCATGCAGATGGGTCAGCACAGACGTGAAGGGCTGTAGATCTGGCTTTAAGACAACTGGACAATCCTATCCACATAATCTGCTCTGTCAATAGCCACTGTGATGGAGTGGGGCAGACGTTACATTCTCTGACATGACCTGCTGGCTGCCCTCTCTAAATAATCAAAATGGTCAAACTTTATAAAATCACAGGAGACACGGACACAGTCAATGTCTTTCCCCCCAGGGTAAGAGAGTCCAAAACCCCGAGGGCATAAGGTGAGAGGGGAGAGATATAAAAGGGACCCGTGGGGTAACGTTTTCACGCAGAGGGTGTTGCGTGTGTGGAATGAGCTGCCAGAGGAAGTGGTGGAGGCTGGTACAATGACAACATTTAAAAGGCACCTGGATGGGGACGTGGATAGGAAGGGTTTGGAGGCATATGGCCAAATGGGACGAGATTAGGTTAGGCTATCTGATCAGCATGGACAGGTTGGAGCGAAGGGTCAGTTTCCGTGTCTACGAGAAGGACCAATCTGCACAGGTGAAATCAGGATGAGGAATACACTGTGAAATTCCAGGGAAATGCATGAGACATCTTTTACACCAAATTACAATCCACACGGGCTGTCGGTCAAGCCCACACCTCCCAGCCCCATGACCAAACACTGGGCGGGTTCATTCAGAGAGGGTGCACACACAGCCTCAGGCATGGGGGGACATCATTTAAACTGCAGACGGCCTAAGGAGTGCTTTCACATTTCCCAGTTCTTACCCAGTGGGGCTGAGATTGTGGGTAGGGGTGGTCAGATACCACAGAACTGCGATGCCTCACCTAAAGGCGAACACTGCAACCATCCCGAAGACAGCAGTATGTAAACATCTGACAGTGATTGTATTTTTTTTAATCTCTACGTTATATTTTCAAACATCAGCCACTCTTCGGCCATCAAGCCAAACGGTGCCCTTCCTACAAACCATCAGGAGGGGTGGGTGGGGGGGTGGATGAATTGTGGTCCCAATTCACAAGACAAAGGATCGGTAATGGGGGAAGAAGTCAGGAGTGGAGGCCGTCTCTCTCTCTCTCCCTCCCCAGGGCTGGCAATTATGGGCAGGATATACATTCTGCTCTCTTACTTTCAGAGGTATGAACAGCCATTTGAGTAATTGAGGGGGGGTTGAGCTTTTATTGTTTGGAGGGGATGAGGGGGGGGGGGGAGAGGGGAGGGGATGAGGGGGGAGGGGATGGGGGGGATGAGGCTACATAATGTTTCAGATGAGAGTGTGAGTTCAGTGACCAAGAACACCAGACCACCGACCCGCTGAGACTCTCACCTGGGATTTGGCCGGGTCAGCCAAAGGGCTGGAGTACACAAGACCAGAGACCACACTGGGACGGACGGCAGCAGAACTGGGGGGGAGAAGGGGGGGGAAACTGATGACCAGGATGCACATGATGGGTTGAAGGGCCTCTCCAATTCTATGAAACCAGACAGCAGATCTTCACTCAATTCATCGTTTTTAAAGCATTGATTAAAGGATGGGGCACGGGGAAAGGGGGGAAGAGGAGAGGAGAAAAGAGGGGGGAGAGGAGAGGAGAGGGGGGAAAGGAGAGGGGGGAGGAGAGGGGGGGAAGGAGAGGGGGGGAAGGAGAGGGGGGGGAAGGAGAGGGGGGGAAGGAGAGGGGGGGAGGAGAGGGGGGAAAGGGAGAGGGGGGGGAAGTGGGGGGAAAGGGGGGTGGAGAGGGGAGAGGGAGGCAAGAGGACAGGGGAGGGGGAGTGGGAGGGGAGGGAGAGGAGAGGGAATGGGAGGGGAGGGAGAGGAGAGGGAGAGGCAAGAGGACAGGAGGAGGGGGAGGGGGAGCTGGGCCTGGGCAGGTCACTGTCACATCAGGACAAAAACACAAGAATGCAAAATTTCAGGCAGTGGCAACAATGGGTGGGCCAGGAGGGAAGCAAGCTGATTGGCTGAGCCCGAGTAGCCGAGGCGTTGCCGTGGAGAGAGCAGTGGAGGTTCGTCACTCCCCCTGTCCCCACCACACATCTGCCCTTCCCCTCTCCACCCCCCCCCCCCCCCCCCCCCCCATGGGGGTCGGGAGGCTGCCCTAGCCATCCTAATGAGGGGTTTGGAGGTGACGTACAGTGGACCACTCACTGAGGGGGCAAGGTGCAGGAGACTCAGGTCCGGGAAGTGCCCGCTGCACCTCGGGTTACCCTGCTCAGGCAGAGTACCCCAAAACTGTGGGACAATGGGTGTATAGCAAGCAGTCAGGGGGTTGCTCAGTCAGGGGGTTGAGGGAGAAGGGGATATGGTCCCATTAACAGGCCTCTTGAAAATCTACCCCAGCTGTGAGTGACAGCCCATAGCGCCAGCACAACGCACGTGGGCACCCGACTGAATCTCACAGCCACATCCTGTTCGATACGGCAGACAGAGAACAGGGCACAGCCACCCAGCTCCCTATATTCAAACCCCCAACCACAACGGCTATCGTTGGATGGGGCAGCAGCCAATCGAAGATCAATACCCGCTCAGAGACGTTAGGAGACACCTCTGAATCAAGGTCTCCTGCTCCTGAGGTCGGGACATTACCACCGTGCCACATAGGGCCAGGAGGCTCATTTGTGCTTGCCAGGAGGGGCAGGGCTGTGCAGAGTGGCTCTGCAAATGCAAGGTAGCTATTCGACACTGGGTGCCTTCACTGGATGACCCAGCGGGGTGGGCCCTGAAGCAGAAGTTGTCTCCAGGGCACTGCCTCAATCCATCGGAGAACACGTGCCGACCCGTTTCCCTGGGGTGCACATGGTTATGGCCGCTGGAGATCTGGCATTCTTGCATGTGTCCTGATGGAAGCTGCAGCGACAGCTCTACCCTTCCACGAAAGCCACAGCACAGAGCTACAAGCAAGTCCCGCTCAGCAGTGAATCTCCAGGATTGACTGAGTTCACACTGCTCCCACCATGGTGAGGGGGGGGGGGGCAAAGCAGAGTCTACTAACTCAGGCCCAATATCAAACAGACAGAGGTGCAAACCCTAGGCTTACTGAGCGAGAAGGCACGAGGGGGTTGTGCGCGCGTGCGCCCCAGGGTGGGGGTGGGGGACGGGTTCTGCGGTGCCCGGGAAAAGGTGAGTTCTGAGAAACGGCCACAGGGCCAGAAACGTGAGCTCTGCTTTCTCTCTCTCCACAGATGCTGCCAGACCTGCTGAGTTTCTCCAGCATTGTTGGTTTGTGCTTGGGTATGAGACAGGAGCATTGCCAGACTGTGCACCAGTCTCCCCGCCCCCCTCCCTGCCCAGTGATACGCAGCTGCTGGGGGCAGGGGGTGGCAAAGAGGAAGGGGAATGTGATCGGCTCATCTAGGATACCCAGACTTGAGCAGCCATCTGTCACTGACTCCTCCAATACAACCCCAGGGAAGGGGTGGGAACGTATAATACACCCGAGCATGAGAAGCTAGCGCTTAGAGATAGGGGTGGGGGGGGGGGAAATAGGGGGGATGAGAGAGAGAGAGATTGCAGGGGGGGGGGGGGGAGATACAGAAGGAGGTAGGGGATGAGAGAGGATGGGGAAAGAGGGAGTGAGGAGGTGGGAGAGGGATGGGTGTGTGTGTGTGTGTGTGTGTGTGTGTGTGTGTGTGTGTGTGTGTGAGTGAGTGAGTGAGAGAGAGAGAGAGAGAGAGAGAGAGAGAGAGAGAGAGAGAGAGATATGGGGGAGAGGGAGGGAGAGAGGGAGGGATGGAGGGAGAGGGAGGGGAGGGATGGGGGGGAGAGGGAGGGAGGGATGGGGGGAGAGGGAGGGGAGGGATGGGGGGAGAGGGAGGGAGGGATGGGGGGAGAGGGAGGGAGGGATGGGGGGAGAGGGAGGGAGGGATGGGGGGAGAGGGAGGGAGGGATGGGGGGAGAGGGAGGGAGGGATGGGGGGGAGAGGGAGGGAGGGATGGGGGGAGAGGGAGGGAGGGATGGGGGGGAGGGAGGGATGGGGGAGAGGGAGGGAGGGATGGGGGGAGAGAGGGAAGGATTGGGGAGAGGGAGGTATTGGGGGGGGAGAGGGAGGTATTGGGGGGGGAGAGGGATGGGGGAGAGAGAAAGAGGGAGGGATTGGGGAGAGAGAGAGAGAGGGAGGGAGGGATGGGGGAGAGAGGGAGGGAGGGATGGGGGAGAGAAGGAGGGAGGGATGGGGGGGAGAGAGGGGAGGGATGGGGGAGAGAGGGAGGGAGGGATGAGAGAGGGAGGAAGGGATGGAGGAGAGAGGGAGGGAGGGATGGGGGGAGAGAGGGAGGGAGGGATGGGGGAGAGAGGGAGGGAGGGATGGGGGAGAGAGGGAGGGAGGGATGGGGCAGAGAGGGAGGGAGGGATGGGGCAGAGAGGGAGGGAGGGATGGGGCAGAGAGGGAGGGGAGGGATGGGCAGAGAGGGAGGGAGGGATGGGGCAGAGAGGGAGGGAGGGATGGGGGAGAGAGGGAGGGAGGGATGGGGGAGAGCGGGAGGGAGGGAGGGATGGGGGAGAGCGGGAGGGAGGGAGGATGGGGGAGAGCGGGAGGGAGGGATGGGGGAGAGCGGGAGGGAGGGATGGGGGAGAGCGGGGAGGGAGGGATGGGGGAGAGCGGGAGGGAGGGGAGGGGATGGGGGGAAGCGGGAGGGAGGGAGGGAGGGATGGGGGAGAGCGGGAGGGAGGGAGGGATGGGGGAGAGCGGGAGGGAGGGAGGGATGGGGGAGAGCGGGAGGGAGGGAGGGATGGGGGGAGAGCGGGAGGGAGGGAGGGATGGGGGAGAGCGGGAGGGAGGGAGGGATGGGGGGAGAGCGGGAGGGAGGGAGGGATGGGGGAGAGCGGGAGGGAGGGAGGGATGGGGGAGAGCGGGAGGGGAGGGAGGGATGGGGGAGAGCGGGAGGGAGGGAGGGATGGGGGAGAGCGGGAGGGAGGGAGGGATGGGGGAGAGCGGGAGGGAGGGAGGGATGGGGGAGAGCGGGAGGGAGGGAGGGATGGGGGAGAGCGGGAGGGAGGGAGGGATGGGGGAGAGCGGGGAGGGAGGGAGGGATGGGGGAGAGCGGGAGGGAGGGAGGGATGGGGAGAGCGGGAGGGAGGGATGGGGGAGAGCGGGAGGGAGGGAGGGATGGGGGAGAGCGGGAGGGAGGGAGGGATGGGGGAGAGCGGGAGGGAGGGAGGGATGGGGGAGAGAGGGAGGGAGGGAGGGATGGGGGGAGAGCGGGAGGGAGGGATGGGGGAGAGAGGGAGGGAGGGATGGGGGAGAGAGGGAGGGAGGGATGGGGGAGAGAGGGAGGGAGGGATGGGGGAGAGAGGGAGGGAGGGATGGGGGGAGAGAGGGAGGGAGGGATGGGGGGGGAGGGAGGGGATGGGGGGGGAGGGAGGGAGGGAGGGATGGGGAGGGAGGGAGGGATGGGGGAGGGAGGGAGGGAGGGAGGGATGGGGGAGGGAGGGAGGAGGGATGGGGGAGAGCGGGAGGGAGGGATGGGGGAGAGAGAGAGGGGGAGGGATGGGGGAGAGAGAGAGAGGGGGAGGGATGGGGGAGAGAGAGAGGTGGAGGGATGGGGAGAGAGAGGGGGAGGGGATGGGGGAGAGAGAGAGGGGGAGGGATGGGGGAGAGAGAGAGAGGGGGAGGGATGGGGGAGAGAGAGAGGGGGGAGGGAGGGATGGGGGAGAGAGGGGGGGAGGGATGGGGAGAGAGAGAGGGGGAGGGATGGGGGAGAGAGAGAGGGGGGAGGGATGGGGGAGAGAGAGAGGGGGAGGATGGGGGAGAGAGAGAGGGGGAGGGATGGGGGAAGAGAGAGAGGGGGAGGGATGGGGGAGAGAGAGAGGGGGAGGGATGGGGGGAGAGAGAGAGGGGAGGGATGGGGGGAGAGAGGGAGGGGGAGGAATGGAGGAGAGAGAGGGAGGGGGAGGGATGGGGGAGGGAGAGGAGGGGGAGGGATGGGGGAGAGAGAGAGGGGGGAGGGATGGGGGAGAGAGAGAGGGGGGAGGGATGGGGGAGAGAGAGGGAGGGGGAGGGATGGGGGAGGGGAGAGGGAGGGGGAGGGATGGGGAGAGAGAGGAAGGGATCACAGAAGTTAAGATAAAGAGGGTTGGAAGTGGGGGGGGGGGGGCACTCAGACCATATTTCAGACATCTTGAAATAAAAATCATGACACTTTCAGATCCACTGGCAAACAGGTGAGACGGTTCTCCCGGAACCGAACAACACACAGGACGGTGTAGGCCCACTGACTGGCTCTCCTCCTCGGGGGGTGGGGGCTGGCTCTCAGACTGTACACAGCTGCTCCTGTCCCACTGCCTGGACACTGGACTGTTGCCCACCTTCCCCTCTGTCCATCTACAAGGTCCAGGGCAGGGTGAACTCATATGATGGCAGAGGGGTACAGTGCGTAGCATCAAAGTTCTTCATGTGCTTGTGGGCCTGAAAGGCAAACAGGGAACTGTTGGTTCAGGGGTGACCTGAGCATCTCCCAGCAGGACTTTCCCTCCCCCTCCCGTACAACAGGCAAACTGCACAAAGGTGAGGTTACACACGTGTGTGTATGCACGTGCAAGAGAGTGTGTGTGTGTGTGTGTGTGTGTGTGTGTGTGTGTGTGTGTTGTGGTGTGGCTGCAGTGGATCGGTGTGTGACTGTATGCCCCGTCTGCGGCGCGTGCCGGTGTCCCCCGTCTGCAGCGCGCGCCCTGCGTCCCCCGTCTGCAGCGCGTGCCGGTGTCCCCCGTCTGCAGCGCGCGTCTGCGGGGTGCGCCTCTGTCCCCCGTCTGCAGTGCCTGTCAGACGGGGGACACCGGCGCGCGCCGCAGACGGGGGACACCGGCACGCGCCGCAGACGGGGGACACCGGCACGCGCCGCAGACGCGCGCCGCAGACGGGGGACACCGGCACGCATCGCAGACACGCATCGCAGACGGGGGACACAGACGCGTCTGCAGCGCGCGCCTGTGCCCCCCGTCTGCAGCGCGCGCCTGTGCCCCCCGTCTGCAGCGCGCGCCTGTGCCCCCCCGTCTGCAGCGCGCAGCCTGTGCCCCCCGTCTGCAGCGCGCGCCTGTGCCCCCCGTCTGCAGCGCGCGCCTGTGCCCCCCGTCTGCAGCGCGCGCCTGTGCCCCCCGTCTGCAGCGCGCGCCGCTGTGTCCCCCGTCTGCAGCGCGCGCCTGTGTCCCCCCGTCTGCAGCGCGCTGCCTGTTGCAGCGCGCGCCTGTGTCCCCCGTCTGCAGAGTGCGCCTGTGTCCCCCGTCTGCAGAGTGCGCCTGTGTCCCCCGTCTGCAGAGTGCGCCTGTGTCCCCCGTCTGCAGCGCGTGCCTGAGTCCCCCGTCTGCAGCGCGCGTCTGTGTCCCCCGTCTGCAGCGCGCGTCTGTGTCCCCCGTCTGCAGCGCGCGTCTGTGTCCCCCGTCTGCAGTGCGTGTCTGTGTCCCCCGTCTGCAGCGCGCGTCTGTGTCCCCCGTCTGCAGCGCGCGTCTGTGTCCCCCGTCTGCAGCGCGCGTCTGTGTCCCCCGTCTGCAGCGCGCGTCTGTGTCCCCCGTCTGCAGCGCGCGTCTGTGTCCCCCGTCTGCAGCGCGCGTCTGTGTCCCCCGTCTGCAGCGCGCGTCTGTGTCCCCCGTCTGCAGCGCGCGTCTGTGTCCCCCGTCTGCAGTGCCTGTCTGCAGAGTGCGCCTGAGTCCCCCGTCTGCAGCGCGTGTCTGAGTCCCCCGTCTGCAGCGCGCGTCTGTGTCCCCCGTCTTCAGCGCGTGTCTGTGTCCCCCGTCTGCAGCGCGCGTCTGTGTCCCCCGTCTGCAGTGCGCGTCTGTGTCCCCCGTCTGCAGCGCGTGTCTGTGTCCCCCGTCTGCAGTGCGCGTCTGTGTCCCCCGTCTGCAGCGCGTGTCTGTGTCCCCCGTCTGCAGTGCGTGTCTGCAGTGCGTGTCTGTGTCCCCCGTCTGCAGTGCGTGTCTGCAGAGTGTCTGTGTCCCCCGTCTGCAGTGCGCGTCTGTGTCCCCCGTCTGCAGTGCGTGTCTGCAGTGCGTGTCTGTGTCCCCCGTCTGCAGTGCGTGTCTGCAGAGTGTCTGTGTCCCCCGTCTGCAGTGCGCGTCTGTGTCCCCCGTCTGCAGTGCGTGTCTGCAGTGCGTGTCTGTGTCCCCGTCTGCAGTGCGTGTCTGCAGAGTGTCTGTGTCCCCCGTCTGCAGTGCGCGTCTGTGTCCCCCGTCTGCAGTGCGTGTCTGCAGAGTGTCTGTGTCCCCCGTCTGCAGTGCGTGTCTGTGTCCCCCGTCTGCAGTGCGCGTCTGTGTCCCCCGTCTGCAGTGCGTGTCTGCAGAGTGTGTCTGTGTCCCCCGTCTGCAGTGCGCGTCTGTGTCCCCCGTCTGCAGTGCGTGTCTGCAGAGTGTGTCTGTGTTCCCCGTCTGCAGTGCGTGTCTGTGTCCCCCGTCTGCAGTGCGTGTCTGCAGAGTGTGTCTGTGTTCCCCGTCTGCAGTGCGTGTCTGTGTCCCCCGTCTGCAGTGCGTGTCTGCAGAGTGTGTCTGTGTCCCCGTCTGCAGTGCGTGTCTGCAGAGTGTGTCTGTGTCCCCCGTCTGCAGCGCGCGTCTCTGTCCCCCGTCTGCAGTGCGTGTCTGCAGAGTGTGTCTGTGTCCCCCGTCTGCAGCGCGCGTCTCTGTCCCCCGTCTGCAGTGCGTGTCTGCGGAGTGTGTCTGTGTCCCCCGTCTGCAGTGCGTGTCTGCGGAGTGTGTCTGTGTTCCCGTCTGCAGTGCGCGTCTGCGGAGTGTGTCTGTGTTCCCCCGTCTGCAGTGCGCGTCTGCGGAGTGTGTCTGTGTTCCCGTCTGCAGTGCGCGTCTGCGGAGTGTGTCTGTGTTCCCCCGTCTGCAGTGCGCGTCTGCAGAGTGTGTCTGTGTCCCCCGTCTGCAGCGCGCGTCTCTGTCCCCCGTCTGCAGTGCGTGTCTGCGGAGTGTGTCTGTGTCCCCCGTCTGCAGTGCGTGTCTGCGGAGTGTGTCTGTGTTCCCGTCTGCAGTGCGCGTCTGCGGAGTGTGTCTGTGTTCCCCGTCTGCAGTGCGTGTCTGCGGAGTGTGTCTGTGTTCCCCGTCTGCAGTGCGTGTCTGCGGAGTGTGTCTGTGTCCCCCGTCTGCAGTGCGCGTCTGCGGAGTGTGTCTGTGTTCCCGTCTGCAGTGCGTGTCTGCGGGGTGTGTCTGTGTTCCCCCGTCTGCAGTGCGTGTCTGCGGGGTGTGTCTGTGTTCCCCCGTCTGCAGTGCGTGTCTGCGGAGTGTGTCTGTGTCCCCCGTCTGCAGTGCGTGTCTGCGGAGTGTGTCTGTGTCCCCCGTCTGCAGTGCGTGTCTGCGGAGTGTGTCTGTGTTCCCGTCTGCAGTGCGCGTCTGCGGAGTGTGTCTGTGTCCCCTGTCTACAGTGCGTGTCTGCGGAGTGTGTCTGTGTTCCCCGTCTGCACTGCGTGTCTGCGGAGTGTGTCTGTGTCCCCTGTCTACAGTGCGTGTCTGCGGAGTGTGTCTGTGTCCCCTGTCTACAGTGCGTGTCTGCGGGGTGTGTCTGTGTTCCCCGTCTGCAGTGCGTGTCTGCGGAGTGTGTCTGTGTTCCCCGTCTGCAGTGCGTGTCTGCGGAGTGTGTCTGTGTCCCCCGTCTGCAGTGCGTGTCTGCGGAGTGTGTCTGTGTCCCCCGTCTGCAGTGCGTGTCTGCGGAGTGTGTCTGTGTCCCCCGTCTGCAGTGCGTGTCTGCGGAGTGTGTCTGTGTTCCCCCGTCTGCAGTGCCTGTCTGCGGAGTGTGTCTGTGTTCCCGTCTGCAGTGCGTGTCTGCGGAGTGTGTCTGTGTCCCCCGTCTGCAGTGCGTGTCTGCGGAGTGTGTCTGTGTTCCCGTCTGCAGTGCGCGTCTGCGGAGTGTGTCTGTGTCCCCTGTCTACAGTGCGTGTCTGCGGAGTGTGTCTGTGTTCCCCGTCTGCACTGCGTGTCTGCGGAGTGTGTCTGTGTCCCCTGTCTACAGTGCCTGTCTGCAGAGTGCGCCTGTGTCCCCCCCCCCGTCTGCAGTGCGTGTCTGCGGTGTGCCCCTGTGTGTGATAAAGCCAGCAACGTGATGCACTGGGGAGGGTGTGTGTGTGTGTCTCACTCACTCCTTGTGAAAGTTGCTGGCTGGACCAGTAAATTAATTGGCCCAGATATCGAAGCACCAAATTCAAATTGTGTGGTGTCCCGGATTTATTGGCACAGTGTTTCCCTCCTCTGTGCCATTCCCCCACCCACCCTCCCCTCCCCTCCCCAAGGAACCCTGCTGAAGTAGGGAGCCTGACCCTGACTGCTCTGTCAGCAGTCTATCCCATACTGTGTACAAGGTGGTCAAACCTGAACACAGCAGCAAGCCAGTTTCCTCAGCTCCAGCACCCAGTCACTCACCAGGAATATGGCCAGCTGTCTCCGCCCTTCTGTTGTCATGTCTTCCCCTGATGGATAAGTAGAGAGAAGACAGTGAGGGAGCCGCTGAGTACGAATCATCATCACTCAGAGGACAGTACGACGTCGACACACTGTCATCAGGACAGAATTGCAAGAACACCAATTTTTGACGGGGGACGACAGCTTACACTGCACCAGTTCCAAGGGGAGACTGTGGCTGGGGTCTCGTGTCGATGGGCCAGACGGCAGATTACCTTCCCGATGGGATACCGGCCACCATCACCAGTGATCCCGGTAACTCCGGTGCTTGGACTATGGCTGACCAGGTCAGGAGTAGTCATACTCTGGCACCCCCTTTTCCTGGGTCAACACTTTCACACACAGGTGACTGTCCAGGAGGGGGGGGGGGGGGGGGAGACTCCTTCATCCAGAGACTCATACAGTCACTCGGAACAGACCCTTCCCTCTAACTGGTCCGTGTCCCCCAAACTGAACCAGTCCCACGTCCCTCCAAACCTTTCCCATTCATGTCCTTATCCAAATACCTTTTAAATGTTGTAACCGTCCCCACATCCGTCACTCCCTCGGGAAGGTCATTCCACACACAAACCACCCTCATGGCCTTTCGAAAACTTGCCCGCCTCACCTTAAAAACACGCCCCCTCGTTTTCAATAGATTGACAGTGAGGGGGCAGAGGGTTTACAGGGGGATGTGGGGAATAACATTTTCACCCAGAGGGTGGAGGAGGGGGGAACTGGAACTCACTGCCTGTGAGGAGGGTGGGAGAGACAGAAAACCTCATCATGTGCTCTCGGGATGCTAAGGCTATGGGGGTGGAGGGGGCGGAAACAGGCTGAGAATAGTTAGGCGGCTGTCTCTCACCAGCTCAGACTCGTTGGGTCTTTTCCTGAGCTATAGATCTCTCTGAGTGGGTAAGCACAGTGCACCATTGTAATGTTGAGGGAGAAACTATGATAGGGTCACACTGCTATTGGTGAGATAAAGATGGACTGAGCTTAAATTCAGCATCCCCATCCCCAAGCCCCCAGCCCCACGCAGCTTGGTCCAGTTTGAACCAAGTGACCCTGAGCCTGTTGGGTAAATGGCTCAGACAGGGCACTCACTCACCGACAGTCCAGGGGAACTCTCCTCCGTGCTCTGTCTTGTAGGACTGCAGGACCGAGGTGCACCAGTCATCATCCACTTCATAGCGACTGTAGAGAGAGGCTGGGGACAGCAGAACACAGGGCTCACCATCAGAACCTGCCCCAAGGTGATGGCAACTGCCCAGCCACAGCCGCCATTCCATCACCACGCACCACTGCGGGACTGCATCACCCCTCGGCTGGAGGACGGTGGGCTACGTGGGGACGAGGTCGAGCACGGAGCCCAACATCCTCTGCCGACTCAGCCCACCCCCACCCCCACAAAAACATCCTGTGGAAGAATAACAGAGAAAGGGTTCCCCTCCGAGCCCCTCCCCATCCCGACTTGGAAATATATCGGCCGTTCCTTCAGTGTGGCTGGGTCCCAATCCTGGAATTCACTCCCTAAGGCACATTGTGGGTCTACCTGCAGCGGTTCAAGAAGGCAGCTCACCCCCACCTTCTCAAGGGGGGCAACTAGGGAACAGGGGCAGTAAATGCAGCTCACCCCCACCATCTCAAGGGGGGCAACTAGGGAACAGGGGCAGTAAATGCAGCTCACCCCCACCATCTCAAGGGGGGCAACTAGGGAACAGGGGCAGTAAATGCAGCTCACCCCCACCTTCTCAAGGGGGGGGGCAACTACGGACAGGGGCAATAAATGCAGCTCACCCCCACCTTCTCAAGGGGGACAACTAGGGAACAGGGGCAGTAAATGCAGCTCACCCCCACCTTCTCAAGGGGGGGGCAACTAGGGACAGGGGCAGTAAATGCAGCTCACCCCCACCTTCTCAAGGGGGACAACTAGGGACAGGGCGTGTGCCATCCCAGGAGAGAATAAAACAGGTTTTGTCTCACACATTCCTGGGCTAGCTCTCTCACCCAGGTCACACCCACCACCCTCGCCCATCCTCCATGTAGCACCAGGAAGCTGTCCAATTCAAGCAGCCAACCGGCTGAAGGCACCGCCTCCGAGTGACCTTTAACTTGCCACGCTAAAGCGAGAGTAGAGCCATTCAGGACATGCCCAAGGCCAACCAAGAGCAGCAAATGGGAATGGGGTGAGGGCTTACTCTGCTGCAGGGAGTTGGAAGCACACAGCCACTCCTTAATGACGCGTATAGATTCGTCCACCATCACCTTTGGGTACCTGGAAACAGCAAGAGGGGGTAGGGAGGGAAA